>NC_141539.1:9067500-9310000 GCF_021556685.1 Rattus norvegicus | reverse complement strand
ACTAATCCTCCCCATGTCTATGTTACAATGCTCTTCAGATTTTCAATTCCTTTCCAATTCATTGACTGCAACACACTTATTTCTCTTGAACTGGTTCTATTCCTTGTTAGTAATGTTCCTTGACATGTATATCATTATTCTGGCATTTTGAACATTTTGAGGATTCCAAGGCAATTAAGTTTCACATCTTCATAGCTTCATGCAAGGGCCTCCTTAACCCCCCATGCAAGGGCAGCCCTGACACATGTCTAGCCCCAACAGCTTTCCTTTGTACTATAACACCTTTCTTCTATTCTTGTCTCTGAAATCGGAACAACATGGCTGAATCTGCCCAGTTCTGCTGCTCACTGGAACTGGGATACATTTCCCTCATTGAATTACATCTTTATTCACTTTTTGGTTCTGCTGGTTTCCTTTACTGCTTAAGCTTGACTGTCCTGAAACTAAATATGTAGACCAGGTTTACCTGAAACTCAGAGATCTATAAGCCATTGTGTTCTCAGTGCTGGGATTAAGAGTTTGTATTACCACACCATGACCAGCCTTAAGCTTTTCTTTAATTCATCTTCACAATTTGAATGCTTGGAAGATGGTATCTTGCCAAGATGTCATCAATCCCTTCATTCCACATAACATAAGGCCTTCTTTTATTCTCTTTATCTTTTTGAACATAGGATTTACTTCGTTTCTATTTTGTTATTCTCCTAGAAATGTACATTTTGTATTTTTTCATGCTCAGCTTGCTCCCTTTCATTATGGATCTTTATAAGAATGAACTCTAATAACAACATGAGAGAATCAATACTAGGCTGTTGAAATTTCCTATGTCAAAGCCATTAATTCAGATACTTTCAATTTAGCCTCGAAAGATATTTTTTTGAACAAGAGCAAAAAGTAACCCCATTCTCAGCTAATATAGCATAAGAATATTAGTCTTCTCCTCCGAAACTTCTTGAGCCAAGTTCTCACTGTTCAAATCACACTCACCATCTCTGTCTTCCATATTCCTACTAGGATTGCTCGGTAAACCCCACTCAAAATATTCAACTGCTTTTCTAATCCAAATCCCCAAAGTCCACATTCCTCTAAACAAAAGGATGATTGTGCCTATCACAGTAGTACCCCAGTCCCTAGTACTAAGTTCTGTCTTAGTTTGAATTTCTATTGCTATGAAGGAATACCATGACAATGCTATTCTCACAAAAAAATTAGTTGGTATTGGCTTGCACTTTAGCGGTTTCTTCTATTATTGTCATGGTAGGAACAATGGCTATATGCAGGCAGACATGGTACAGGAGAAGGAGTTGAAAGTCTTATGTCTGGACATGAAGGTAGTAGGAAGACTGTGAGTCACTGACCTGGCTTGAGCACCTAAGATATCAAAGTCTTCCTCCAGTGACACACTCCGGCCAACAAATCCATATCTATTCTATCAAGGCCAAACCTCGAGATAGGTTCATTCCCTATGAATCTAGGGAGGCCATCTTCTTTCAAACCACCACATTACTAAATATATTATTGTTAATGGAAAAGTACAAATTCATGACTGTAAACTGTTATTTGTTTTAACGAAACAAAACCATCAAGAAAGACATAAAACAGTTGTATACATCCATGAAAGATGTAAGAGAACACTATCTATCTATCTATCTATCTATCTATCTATCTATCTATCTATCTATCTGATACGAGCCTATTTGTCTGAGTCTATTCTACAGGCCTAGGTGTCATTGTTTTAAATATTAATGATACCCTTATATATGCATCATACATCTAACATTCAAGTACAATGTATACATATTTTTGAGTGTTTGTGGATTATGTGTGTTTGTTATGTTACATATATGTGGGTGACTTGCACCTGTCTCTCACATAGAGGTCACAAATCTAATTTGAAAACAATTTTATAAAACTGAAGCCAGGGGTCCTATAGCTCTATGAATAAATATAAATGAAACAAAATACAAACGATAGCATGTATTGTAATTTGCTCTGAATATGTGACTTCCAAAGCCTAAAGGAAGATAATATGTTCACGAAAATTCTTAATAAAACAATATATGTTATTTGAAATAGGGGATTGATATATATGAATGTAACTTGTAAATTTCTATCTATAGGATCCCAAATATATTGGCAAATGTAAAGTTTCTGAAACCAAAAGCATTACTTTTAAAGTCTAAAATGTAAAAGGAGTTAATTGAGTGTATAACACTTGAAATATTTAGATATCATATAGATTTAGATATCATATAGATCGTATAGATTCTTCCTTTTGAATTCTAGAAGCAATGGCCACATTTACACACCAGAGGGAAAGACATTAGTGGTAATTTAATGGCAACGGATATATCAGGAAAGAAAAATAAACACTAACCAGGAGCATTATGTAAAAATTTAAGATAAAAATCATAAACCCATGCCTGCTTATTATATCTTACTGCCTAGAAAAAGTCATCATAGCTTATAAAAACATTGCTTCATATAAAGGCCACAGTCATTTGAAAAATAATGTATTGGTAACTAGCAGAAAAGGAGATTTAAAAAATTGTAACAACTCTCTTTCATTAGAAAGTGTAGTGATGTGAATCATTTTAGGGCCTGGGAATCTTCTTCATTTGTCCTCAGCCAGAAGCCATCAGTAGAGATGAATGACGACCTCTGCCTTGAGCCTAGCTGCATGCTAAATTAAGAAGTCCCTCCAATTATTACTGTTATTCATATTGCTAACAGAGCTTATTAAGTGCATATGTCTATGCTCAGTGTCTATATTTAGCACTGTAATATTCTTTATTAACCATTTTTTAGTTTAGTAGATGAGTATGTCACTAAGCAATAGTTGTTAGATTCTCCCGGTCCATTCTCTTCAATTATTCATAGGGTGAATGTTTGAGTCACTTAAGGAATAGGAGACTCAAGAAAGCATAGGTTTGCTATGGCAGAAAAGATCGGAATTTAAAAAGTGGAGCAAAACTTGTGGCTTAAAATGAAGGAAGCTGGATTCCTTTGAAGCCTTTGTGAGCATTGTTTAGTGCTGCTAATTCAAAACACTTATTAGCATTCAAAAAACCATTGGTGTTTATTCCTTTGTGCTGCATTTCACATAATTGTTTAGATTTTGTAGGGCATGGGTTCTAACTTCCTTGTAGGTGAAGGTGGTTTGTCTTTCCCTAGCCTTCAAGATTCTTTTTTTTTAATTTATATATTTATTGACACTATATATCTATAATCGTAATAAAGAAGAAACTATGAATTAGAAATGGAGGAGGCATGAGAGTTACTAAAAGAAGTGGAAGAAGTGTCAAATGATATAAGTATTATATAAATATACAAATTCATAGAAGAAAATTTTAACATGAAAATTTATAAAATACGACTTAAAAGTTATGAAACACTATATGTAGAATTTTATACTCATTGGTATTAGACTTGATTATCTCATCTGGAAAGTTTTCTATTCAATAAATCAATAATACATTTTTTAAAACTAACATATATACAGCCTTCAAGATTCTTAAGCCTCTGGCTCAGTCTTGCCAGCCTTTCTCCAACTGTTCTCAAGCCAATAAGTCAATAAAGCCGTTCTCAAGTCAATGTTAATTGAATTATTCTCAGATTCACAAATCATCCCCCCAGACCCTTTTGCCTCTTAGGGCTTTTTTTATTTTTCCTTAACCCCTTGCCTTCTTTATCATGAGGCTGTCTTTCATTTTAACAGGTGTGCCTGGGACTGTCCTTTGTATATTGCATGACCGTGCAGGGCTTACACATAATATAGCCCTCTAGACTGTACCTAGGCATTTACTTTGAAAATCTATTTTGCCTATACTACATCTAATGAATCCTCACTGACATTTGCTGAAAAATCAGAATAAGTAATCTCCATATGAAAAGAAAAAGTGTTCCAGAAAACCAGGAATTTACCTCTTCTTGAGTAAAATTACCAAAAGAACTCCAATGTAACAGTTATAAAAAGGCTCTGAATGTTCCTACACTTAAGCTTTCCACTTAGGCTTCAGTAAGTCACATATTTCTATTGTATTCTGATTGTTATGTTGGCCTCTATTAAAATCTCTGCAAGTCACAAAGTCCTTAAGTGTAATTAAATTAACATTAAGAAATCCACGTTTATTTAATAAACATTTTCTACAAAAATACAATCATAAATACAACCATAAAATAGCTCTGTACTCAGCACTGGTGGCAGTCTCTTGATGATGCTATCCTAAATGAGCCAAAGAGTTTATTTAAATACATGCACCCTCTATGCTACTCAGTTAATTGTATATGGTGTGTACAATTCACAGCAGATTCTATTTGGACATGGAGGTAGTCCAGCAATACTCTAAAGATCAACTTCTAAGATCATGATCCACCCCATAGTCCTATGCACAGCTGGGCTTGGCACTAATGGTGTTGAACAAATGAGGATAGCGACATGGGCATGTGAGACTTGTGGGAAGACTCCCTGCACGTGCACATGAGACTCAGCATGAGTGTGCTGGCCAGCTGATATTTTAAGTGTTCTCATCTTCTGTGTTGAGACAGAGTTTCTTGATGTTTTAAACCTGCTCACAGCAGGGTAGCTGGTCAATGAGCTGTAGGGGCTTCTTCTATATTTGCCTTTCATCTTGCTGTAGGTATACTGGAACTACAGACACGTTACTTCCTTTGTCAAGCATTGCAAGAGTTCTGGAGATTCAAACACATAGGTCTTTATGCTTCCATGACGAGGACTTTATTCAGTGAACCATCCCAGGACGCTTAGATCGCGAAGCTTTTGGGAATGCTCTGACTGATATTTACATGCAATGTATCTGAAGATTTCTTAGAATAGGCTACAACAGTTTTAGGAAGATTTATAACCTGCATGTGTTCAAAGGATTATGGTATCACCTGACCTTTCTATTTCTTTTTATGAAAGCATGCCTATAATTTTATATCTTCACTTTGTTCTGATTTATATGGTCATTGCAGTATGGCTTCCTGAATGTGAATTCAGGAATTAGACTAACTTTCCCTATGTTGGTAAAATTTAGCAAGGACATATACTAAATAATATTGCTATCAACTATTTAAAGTTTGCTATAAGATTGTTTCAATATCTTAATGTATACTACTTTTCAAAAAAAGTATTATCAGTGATTGTGTTTCTAATTTCTATGTTTCTGAGTTAGGTTGTTTTTTTTTTAACTTCTATAGTATGTTCAACTAGTTCAGGTTCTATAATAAAACAAAGAAAGAAACAAACAAAAAACCCAGAACAACCATGCATCAGTGTGATGCCTGCTAAGTATGCTGCAAGCTCTTTGCTAAGACCCAGGAGGCCACAATTCAGCACAGGTGCTGTTCAGAATAGCTAATGTCTATCTATATTGCATCAGTGAATGCTAGTTGGCTCACAGGGAGGAAGGGATTCAGTTTTGAGAACTGCACAGAATTATCCAACATTTTATAGACCTTTCCATAATGAAATCCAGAAGGTAATTATCCATTAGCGCATCTACATGAGCACTGAAAAAATATACGCAGTTAAGATTAATGAAATATAAACATTGATTAATTATGCCTTTTAGGCTCATATTTGGTCTTAAGAACCAGGAATGAATCTTTTATCTCTAGTTAATAAGGGGTTTCTCTCATGCTGGTGTATTATTATTATTATTATTATTATTATTAATTTTGCACCTGTACTTGTTTGTACTGGCGATCTTCAGTTTCCACTGTCTGATCCCTTAGAGACAATTGCATGCCAAAGTGTTCAGTTGAATGGACAATTAGTTCATTATCTGAAAGCTGCACTGTTCCAATCAGATGTTAATACAGAGAGTTCTGGAGGTTTTTCTCCTCATACTCATCAAGCATTAAAGGTTAGCAGTGAGTTCAGGAAGTGGATAGCACCATTCTTTCTCTGTAATTAACTTAAAGTTTTAAAATATCCAAAAGGATCCACACAATTAATTTTAAAGATATTCTCAGTGAAGTGGGATTTTATGAAGTTGAGCACAGGTCAAATTCACTGTGACCTGCCTTCAGCCAACTAGGTTGATCCAGGAGGTTGAGCAGCTCAAAGTCTGGTCACCCAGTATATTAGTACTGATTTGAAGCAGAAATGTTTTGAAATAAAATACATTTTTGAGGTTACTGCAAACACTTTGATTAAACAAATCATGTTTCAAAATTTATATATTCCTCTTCTTGGACATAAATAATAGTTGAAAACCAGAATGACTTATTTTCCTAAAGTCTTAGAAACAGAACCACATGATTCCAATTTTCAATGAGTATTTCTCCTAAAACATGTATTTACCCTCCTAATATTTAGTTAAATGATAGAAATATGCTTCCAAAGTACTTCTAGGCTATGGTTTATTAAAGAAAGCCCTTTGGGTTTCTGTGCTTTTTTGTTCAGGATTTACACAAACTTAATGTGAGATTTTGATGCTCTTCTGGGAAATAACATGAGTGAGATTCCCAGGTATTTCTTTCTCCTGTGAAACACTTGTTTCTTTAAAACTATTTCTGAGCAAATGTGAATCCTTGAGACTACAACTGTTTAGGACAATGTATGTTAAAAGTAGTTATATCATATGAATTTCATTCTCATGTCTTTCCAAAAGAGTCCTATAAGATGGCAGCCTCCCAATGAAACTTCATTTATGTGCGTGTGTGTGTATGTGTGTGTGTGTATCTCTGTCTGTGTCTGTGTGTGCATGCATGTGTACTAACAGTGTATGGCACACTTGTAGGGCTATTTCTCTCTCAAAATATTTAAAAACATCAGAGTTTATATTTTATCTTCCTCCTACATAAAACTTAGCAATATAAAACTTCTTCCTGTATAAAACTGCTAACATAAAACTTAGCAATCAGATGTAGGGTTATGGGTCCCACATCTGCTCTGCCACAAGGTTCTGCTGCTTGGAAAAGCAGGGCTCAGGAAGTTTGACCCGCTTACCCCACACCATCACCAGTCTGGTGTCTGGCTGTAAGGAAGTCACAGATACTGCTTTGGGGGTAGGGAAGTACAGTCTGAGGCACAGAGCTGAGCCAGAGTTGGTTGGGGTCCTCTAGACCTGAGAGGAGGGCGGGGCCATTTAGTTCCAGGCCCCTGGGGATCAGGAGGAGCTGGAGCCCTGGAAAAACTGAAAACTGAAGGGGGCAGGTCGGTTGGATCTAACCCGAGGACCAGGGGGGGAGGAGAAGGAGCTCTGGCTGGTCCCGCGTGGGGCTGGGGTCTTTGACTTGGTGGTGGCGGGTTTGTTTTGGCTTGGTTGTGCTGATGACTGTGGCTGCGAACATAGAGGAGATTAGACAGCGGCTCTGTAGGCAAAGGCCTTCTCCATGGCTCCCCATGATGGATCCCGACGAAGAGAGACAGTATATGGTTTTAAGTCCACGGTTTTGTCGTGGTAGAAAGTAGATGATTAAAACTGTACCCCACTTCTCAGGGTGTGCCTGAGATTAAATACCTTTTGCAGGGAGGACTGTCTGGGAAGGAAAGGTGATTGGTTAAGCCTTCAGGGCTTTAAGTACCTCATTATAATGGGGAACAGTCTTAAGCCTATGTGACCAAAGGTCACATCCTCTACCTTTGGAGGAGCTTGGGGCATTACCCTTACATGATTGATGGACATAAATCTATGGAGGGCTCAGGCTAGTGACAGGGGCATGGTTTCTCGGTAGTCGGGCGAAACACCTATTGTCCCTTCAGGGTTGCTGGGGTTTCAAGCCTTATCTCAAGTGGGAACCAGGGTACCTTTCACAGTGCTACAATCAGAAAATATGTATCTCACTGCATGTTTTAAAGTATATGAATATGGCAAACTAATTTTTGCATACCTGTGTGCCAGATTCTGCATGGCTGCTTAAGGTGAGGTATGACATAGTTCCTGCCCCTGGAGCATGCATGGCCAGGCCTTAGATCCTCACAATCCCCATGGTAGTAATGACTGCTGTTGAACTGAAATTGATCTGCTTTCTCTTCTGTTTTATGTTCTATCTTTCTTTTTGAGGGAATATACTTCTCCTATTACTCAGAGCTATTCATTCCATAATAAATAAATAAACAGAGTCACAGGAGTGAGGAATGGAGATGGTCATGAAGTCATGTACTTACATAAATTTTAAAACTTTGTCAGGAATCTTTTTTTTTGTTTATTAGAGAGTTTATGTATTTACACTTCAAATGTTATCCCCTTTTCCACTTCCTCCTCCGCTCCCCCTTCTCCCTGCTTCTATGAGGGTACTCCAGCCCCCACCCACCCACTCCCACATAAGCACCCTGCAATCCCCTACAGTGGAGAAATGAGCCTTCATAGGACCAAAGTCTCTCCTCTTATTGATGCCAGACAATGCCATCCTCTGGTACACCTGGGGATTGGATGTGGTTGCAGCCATGGGTCCCATGTGTACTCTTTGGTTGTTGGTTTAGTCCCTGGGGGATCTAGGGGGTCTTGTTGGACAATATTGTTATTTCTATGGGGTTGCAAACCCCTTCAGCTATTTCAGTCTTTAATTCCTCCACTGGGGCCTCTGTGCTCAGTCTGATGGGTAACTGTGAGGTTCTTAATCTGTATCAGTAGGTCTCTAGCAGAGCCTCTCAGGGGTCATCCATATTAGGCTCTTGTCAGCAGGCACTTCTGGGCATCAGCAATAGTAACCAGGTTTGGTAGTTGCATATGGGATGAATCCCCAGGTGGGGCAGGCTCTGGATGGCCTTTCCTTCAGTCTCTGCTCCACTGTTTGTCCCTGTATTTCCTTCTGTGAGTATTTTGTTCCCCCTTCTAAGATGTGAAACATCCACTCTTTGGCCTTCCTTCTTTTCGAGCTTCACAGGGTCTGTGAATTGTTTCTTGGGAAATCCGAGCTTTTGGGCTAATACATACTTATCAGTGAGTGCCTACCATGTGTGTTCTTTTGTGATTGGGTTACCTCACTCAGGATGACATTTTCTAGTTCCATCCATTTGCCTGAGAATTTCATGAAGTCATTGTTTTTAATAGCTGAGTTTAGTCCCTGTGTAAATGTCCCACATTTTCTGTATCCATTCCTTTCTTGAAGGACATTTGGGTTCTCTCCAGCTTCTGGCTATTATAAATAAGGCTGCTATGAACATAGTAGAGCATGTGTCCTTGTTATATGTTGGAACATCCTTTGGGTATATGCCCAGGAGTGGTACACCTGGGTCCTCAGGTAGCACTATGTCCAATTTTCTGAGGTACTGCAGGAATGATTTCTGGAGTGGTTCTACCAGCTTGCAATTCCACCAACAATGGAGGAGTGTTCCTTTTTCTTCATATCCTTGCCAGCATGTGCTGTCACCTGACTTTTTTATCTTAGCCATTCTGACTGATATGAGGTGGAATCTCAAGGTTGTTTTAATTTGTATTTCCCTGATGACTAAGGATGTTGAACATTTCTTTAAGTGCTTCTTGGACATTCGGTATTCCTCAGTTGAGAATTCTCTGTTTAGCTCTACTCCTCATTTGTTAATAGGATTATTTGATTCTTTGGAGTCTAACTTTGTATATATTGGATTTTAACCCTCTCCCAGATGTAGGATTGGTAAAGATTTTTTTCCAAATATGTTGGTTGCCATTTTGTCAGGAATCATTTTAAGCTTAGTAGTCTATCACCTTCCTGTTCTTACATGAAAACAGTTACTAAAGACTGTTGTTTGCTGTCCTAGGAAACTGCAAGAGCTGTGCCAAGTTACCCATGAATAACAGGCTGTGTGAAACCTATAAGGAAATGAGCGTTAGCGCTGTGTTTAATTCCTTCTCTAAGGAAGCAGGGGTTCAAATGATTGATCTGGGGCTCATAAAACTTGCAGGAATTTAAAACTTTAAAAATATTAATAATGATCAAAGACTTGATGTAATTTTGGGTAAATAAAAGACTGGATTCAGACTCTCTGGTTGGAGATGGCTAAAGGAAAAGGGAGAAGGCTAAAATAATGATGAAAGAGAAGGAAAAAGAATGAGAAATGAGAGGGAAAAAGAATGAGAAGGGAAAAGGTAAAAGAAAAACGGAAGAAAGGGGAGGACTGAAGAATGATGAGGATCCTTGGGCAAAGCAAGAACACCTGAACTGCCAGCTTGTATCCACTACTGACTGAGACATTATTGAATTGGTGCTACTCCCATTTTTGTCTTATTTCAGGACTCTCCTCAAGCTGAGGCTGGACCTCAGTACCTTAGAATTGACTGGAAAGTTTGCTGAATATTAGCTAAGGGGAATCTAGGATAAAGAAGGTTCCAGAATTGAAGATTCTCATAGATGCCACATAGTACCAAAAAGAAAAAAAAATGAACATCAAGAAAAACTGAACATTAGAAGTATCAGAAAAAATCAGGTGTACCATTTATGGCCTTATAAATATTCTCTTATGGAGAAGGTAAGTAGATATGTGAAGAGATGGGGAAGGAACTTCGTTACTTTTATAACTTAGAAATAAACTAAGGTGACACTAATAAAAACAGGGTCAGGAATCTACAACCATTCTGGAAACTAAGGTAGCTAGAGTATGTGCATGTACAGTGTGTGTGTGTGTGTGTGTGTGTGTGTGTGTGTGTGCGCGCGCGTGTGTGTCTGTTTGCCTAGCTTCTTGATAACTCATTTTCCCTTGACTTATTTTCTAAGCTTCCGAAGTATATTCTTATCTTTGGATTTCTTTGCTGATGACAACTTGGCTTTTGTCTTGAGACACCAAAAGCATTTTGAGAAGTACTGAGCTCTGAAGACTGTGGATTAGGTCTGGTCTGTTACATGGCTACTCTGTCAGGAGTTGCCAGGTAATTAAATCTCTTTCAACAATTTTGTTTAAATAAGTAATCCCTATCAGAGTTTGGTGAGGCTTCTAGAGGTTAATATGCTTAAGATATTTAAAGGGTAGACAGAACACATTAAACATTTTATAAATGACGTCTGTCCATTTTTTTTACTCTTTTTTATATACAGTTAGTTCATTTTTGTCATTCTTGTCTAGTTTAAATATTTTCTGTATTAAAAGATGTATTACAAGTACAAAGTATTTTTTTCTTTGTGACTTCTTCCTGCATTTCACTGTCCTTTCCTGGTTGCTACTCACTGCCCCATTCCCTGCTTTGGTCTTCGTCCTAATATCAACAAGTCCACTTTTGACTTGATGTCATTTGTTAATTAATTCAGGGTGTGGTGTGGTGTGGTGTGGTGTGGTGTGGTGTGGTGTGTGTGTGTGTGTGTGTGTGTGTGTGTGTGTGTGTGTATGTTGTGTATGAGAGAGAAAGAGCAAAATAGAAAGAGAGACCACTGAAGAGAGGAGGGGCTGTTTCTAAATAAAAGTGAATACAAGGTATGTTTATTTTTCTTAGTCAAACTTATTTTGTTTAGCAAGGTGGTTTATTGTGCTATTTATTCTTTTAAGAATGACATTTTTGTTCTTTATTACTATACATATGTATAAGTGTATGGACACATACATATATTTATACATAATTTTCTTTACCTATTGACTTGATGGCAGACAGACTGGTAGCATTTCCTTAGTATTATGAAGAGTACCACAAAAAAACATAAAGGCATTTATGTCTTAGTGATGCTCTGACAGATATTCCCTCAGGTGTATATATTTGAGTGGAATAATTGGATCCCATGGCCATTCCTTTTTTGGTTCTCTATCACATTTTAATACAGAATGAAGATTTATCATTGCCAACAAACTTACAGTATCTTACTTATTTTTTAAAAGGCTTTCCTGTTTAACTTATTTATTGATATAGGCCAGCACATGCACATGCTGCAACGTATGGACTGGGGTCAGAAAACTTGAAGGAGTTGTGTTTTCAATGTACCAAGTGCATCCCAGGGATTGAACTCAAGTCCTCTCTGAGTCATCAGGCTAGCCCATATGTTTATATTACCGCTTTAGTAACACCTTGTTTAGATTTTGTCATAGTAGTCTTACCGTCATCTAATATTTTCTATTAATTTATTGCTTTACCATGGAGATTTCTATATAAAAATTTTATGAAAGAAAGTATGTGGTTTAGTTATCTTCTTTCTTTTGACCACTAATGACTATGGGACCTCGTATTTATTTGTCCAATTAATTTTTGTGCAGTAGACAAACCACTGGCCTACCCAGTACAGTGTTCAACATTTACAAGATTCTACAGATTTTATAGATGGAGAAAATGTTCTGGCTTGAATGCTGTACACAAGCCACTATTCCTAATTTAGCCTCATCAGTATAAGTTTACATGTACAGAACACATCCAACTTTGTTTTTAAAAAGACTATAGATTCCTTATATAATTTTGTAATTTATTTTCAATTTTTCTATTTGCCATACTGTTGAGGTAAATAATAGAAAAAGGGCGGAATGTGGTCACTCTCTTGCTAGTTCTAGCTCTGGCAGGCCATTGGAACTAGCATTAATTTATCTCAGCAGCTCCACACTGCCCCCCAGTACTCTCTGACCCAGGCAGTCCTCAGGCCACTCCAGTGCAGCACTTTGCCCTCACTTACAGCTCTACCCCATCTCACGCTGCTGACAGCTACTCTCTGAGCCCAGCAGCAATCTCTCTACCCATCTAGTTGCTAAGGTGGGTGATCACCACACCAAGCATACCCATCCCAATTCTGTGGCGGGCTGGTTTGTCTAGCCACCACACACTCTCTTGAACTCAATTAAGTTGCCACATGAAAGAACATACCACACAATAACCTCTGATCCAATTAACAAAATATAATTTGCCCATCTAGACAGCACAAAATCCTGTATGTACCCATCCCTTAAAAATAGTCACAACAACCTGTATCTATGCTCAGAGAAGTATCTTAACATCTGCCGCCATGTTTTCCCTCTCCTCCTCCTCCGGCTCTTCTCTCCTGACTAAAACTTTTCTCCTGCCCACCCTTCCTTCTTGTCCAATGACAGACCTTGTTCTGGTCTGTACCTGCCTTCACCTGCATAATGACATCACCCTTCACCATACACAAGAGAGTATGTGCCGAAGTCAGATGAAACTTACCAATTACATTTGTCTGCTTTGTCCAAAGGGAGAGAAATCACTATTCCTAAAGCTGTGAGTACCTCGCTATTCACTAATCCTACTCAAGATGTGTAAGATGCGGAAAAGACCTAAGAACACATCTGTGAAGGAACAGAAAAGTGCTTATTCATAGAGTGAACTACTGTTTAGCTTTAGAAGTAGAACCTATTACATGTAAGTGCATTGCCCACATTCTTGAAACTGACCATACAATGTTGAATCTACAAGTGAAAGAAAATTTCATATTAAGTGCTTTTGCAACAATAAAATGATTGAAAAAATATAAAGATGGCTGTTTGCATCAAATGCCTTAGTCAAAAAAAGAAAAATAAGTCTTTCAGAGATATAGCAGACGATGTTGGTAATACATTTGCTACATTGAAAGTCCAATAGGCCTGATCCTTGCTGGAGATCAGGAGCTTTGGGCATAAGCTGTTCTTTCTTGGTCAGAACAGGTAGGGATTTAGCAACTTTTTTTTTATACTCTTAGGACAATGGCAGCTTCTTAGTTTGTAGAAATGCCACATTTACCCTTCATCTCATAGTATATAAAGAATTAACAATCTGTTAACTGTTTAAGTCCTTGATCTGTAGGAGGCAAGCTAACCCTTCATGATGAAGATATATTTTAGAATGGAGAGAAAGAACCTGAAGCAGAGAGAACGAGAATTTTTGCAGAGGATACAGAAGTGAGTGGTAAGGATCATGTCTCAGTGTTCAAGGCTGAGAACCATGCTTTGTCAATTAGTCTCTATTGAGAGAACATATTGTTTCTATTGTAATTATGAAGAATAAGACTTTTGGGTTTGATTCATTTACAGCTGTCATTTCCTAGTGGTAGGTCTTGGAAAAAAAGACAATAGACATGAAAACAGCCCTAAAATCTGCTTTCCATAGCTGCTGAATTCCCCTTCATTGCCAAGTTGCTGTTCAGAGAGGCCTGACCTGTAGAACAACAAAGAGAAGCCATGACTATCCTTCATTAAGTCACATTCGAAAACATGGGCATGTGTTTCTGCCTTCATGGCCAAGGAAAGTTGTGAAGTGTCTTGTAGGTAGGTAGTGTCAGTTTCCAACACTGGTGTGCTTGTGCTTTTGGGCGTCCAGGAGATGGAGAACTCAGGGGTAGCCAAGAACTGAAATAGACACAAAAGGCAGGCTTGGGAGGTAGAATTGATGTGAGTCCAGTTTCTGCTCTGACATAGGTCTTGGGCCTCTCGGGGAGGTCGAATGAGAGAAGTTGACCGCACTTACCCCAGGCTGCCGCTGGGCGGGTGTCCTTCTTTTGAAAGCTGTCGGACACTGGTCCGGAGGATAGGAAGCACAGTTTGGGAGCGGAACACAACCAGAGTTGGCTTTGGGTCCCCAGGGCCTGCAAGGAGGCCAGACCATTTGGTTTCCAGGCTTTTAGGCATCCATGCATTATTGGAATGCCGCGGAAGGGTTGAGAATAGAATAGGGACCAGTGGGGCTGGATCTAGCTCCAGGCCAGGGGTAAAGAGGGGATACTCTGGCTGGTCCCGCAGATGGTAGTCCTTCGCTGTACGGTAGGCCTGAGCTTAGTGGCGGGCGGTGTTGGTAGCACAGGAAACTTTCTTTGGAAGCTTAGACTCTGGCTCTGTAAGTGAAGGACTTCTCTGTGGCCTCCCACAGCGGATCCCCATGAAAAGAGGCAGTTGGTGGTTTCAAGGAGTTTATTGTCATGGTGGAAAATAGATAAGTAGAACCGTACTCCCACTTCTCATGGTGGGCCTGAGATTAAATATCTTTTGCAGGGAGGAGTGTCTGGGAAGGAAAGGTTATTATTGGCTAAGACTTCAGGCCTTTAGTTGCCTTATTATACTGGAGAACTGTCTTAAGCCTACATGACCTGTGGTCGTGTCCTCTACTTGTGAAGGGGCCTGGGGTGTTGCACTTTACTTGAGTGATTAGCACAAATCTATGGAGAGCTGTGGGCAAGTGACTGGCCTGGAAGTCAGGAGAAATGCCTATCTTCCCATTCAGGGTCTCAAGGGCTTGAGCTTCCTCAACCGGGAACCTGGGTGTCTTTTACTGTCCCACACTGGGACACAGAGACAACACTGAGATAAGGTATGTCTTTGGTATCTGAAGAAGGAGTAAAGAGAAAGAAGACCAGACCTTGCATTCTTTGCTCTTGGTAAATTATAAGCCTTAGTCTGAGGTCCTGAGGTCAACAAGTGTTTCCACAATTGCTGTGATAATCCTGTTTTTTATTTCCTTGCTTTTGTCTTTGACGGTTCCTAGTTCCTACAGTGCATGCACCTAATACTCTGTGTGATTATTCTGGGTTAGTATTGTTTGCCCAACAGTTATTTCTTTATTAGATCCTGATTTGTCTATGGAAAATAAACATGTCTTTTAGACCTAGGTTCATATTCCATAATTGTATGCTTGGACAGCTAAGTCCAAGTATCTTCTAATGTATCTACATTTAACTTACCTCATATGGAAAACGTAGTGATAATAGTAATAAGAAAAAAGAAAAAAGACCTATGTTGAGCAGTTTAAAAACTGAAGATTAAAGTTAAATTAAAATATAATATGAAAACTAGAAAACTGCCCCCAAAAATAGATCTTTCAGAAAGTTCTTCTCAAAGAAGAGCAGAAAGTTTGTATATGATTTTTCCTGGTTAAATTCACTCTCTCTGTCACATTGGCTTCCTACACCTCTTTACCCAGATAATTATAACTATTGCTATGAATGTAGAAATATTGATGATTTAATTTAATAGAGGACTACAGCACATGCTTCCTGATCTCCAGAGGAGAGATTGAAAAGCTTTAAAAAAATATTCCTCAACTCTGTCTTTGTCTCCCTCATGGAATTTGCACATGAGATCCTGTTTCATTGTCCTCAAATCCCTGTAACTCTCCATTTGTAACTTGTATCATCCTTCTCAGTTGATTAACAACAACACTTTTTTAAAGATGATTCACTTTTTTGGTCTATTTTGCTTAACATAATACAGTTGAGTACATCCATTTGCGGAAACTCATAAGATTTCATTATTTAGGGCTAAATAATAAATCATCATATCAATATATAACATCTTGACTGTTCTTTATTTATTTACCTATTGATATATACATAGGCTACTTATATAACTTAGCTATTATACAGTGCTGGTAAGCATGGGCATAGAGTTGTCTCTTTTTGCTGCATAGTTTTTAAGTATATTTCTAGGAATGGTAAATTTCTGTTTTTATGTTTGTCTTATGCTTTCCATAACAGCTATACAAATTTACATTCCCACCAAAAGCATATAAGGTTTTCTTTTTCTTATTCATCTATGCTACAAAATATTTACTGATCCTTTAAATTTTTTAGGAGAAGTGTATATTTAAATAATTTGCTTCTTTTTAAACTGATTGTTTTTATTAAGTTTAAAGGTCTTTTATATATTTTTACTTGCTGGTTATCAAGGCACGATGGAATTAAGGCATATCTCCTTTATTTCTGTAGACCCACACTGACTGGCATAGTGTTTGATATACCTTGAATACTGAATGATGGTAGATAACATTGATTAAGTGAAATGAATCATGTTGTTCAGAATTGCATTCTGCTAATTTTGACCATTATTTGTATTTTAAAGTCAGCTATTATCTTAGAATAGTTTCTGGTGAAAGCAGAGAGTAATAAAAAAGCTTAGAAACCATATATTTATGAATATGGGCTTTAGAGAAAGGGCTGAGGGTGAAAAGTCATGAGCATGGATGTTGGAAAACTTCCTCCAGCCATGCTTCATGATGTTATTCACTGCTACAGTGATCTACAGTCACACATAAAGATTACTGAGAGAAGTCAAGAGATGTAGCTAAAACCTGCTAAATTGCTTGGTACTCTCAATGACTAAGGCTGGTATGCCTATGGATTATATCCAATAAAATGTTACCTGATATATGCAGCTTCCGGTGAAGTCAGGGAAGCCACGTAGGAGGAGGATGTAAAGTTGGAAATAAAGGTTAGACTGACTGCACTGTTAGCTCACAGCTGCTCAGTTCTCATGCCTACTTATATAACAAGCCTTTGTGTGAATCTGAGAAAATAAAGTTACAGCACATCAGTACTCTTCTTGCAAAATCTTTGTCAACCTCTGACCACCTAAGAGTGTACAGAGCCTGAGATGATTAACAGCGACACTTAATCCATCAACCGTTTACTCATCTTAAGATAGCACACATTCCAAGAGAGTCATAAATAATCATATCCTGTGAGGCAAAAACGAAACTCAGATGTCAATTGAGATATGTGTCACCTTTTGTCTTTGCTTTTATGCAAAGAGCATAATTTTGCTGTGAAAAGAAATCAGAACAGTTCAACTTAAAGTCATGTTCAAAGGAACAGTTTGTTTAATGTCCAACTCCTTGGACCATTACATGGGGTGGAAGATGATTTTATTTTCTCTATATACTTTATTATTAAAATAAATTAGAAGAAAGACACTTTTCCATTAGACTTACGGACGACATTTCTCTATTCTTCTATTTAACTATTGCCAATTAAAGCAATTGGCTTATCTATGCTTTCTTATAAAACAGAAATATTTTGTAATTATAATAAAAGCAAATGCAATGCTACTGAAAGCATTCCCCTTTCCTAAGGAAAGTGAAAAACAGACAACAAACCTATTTGTATGTATGTATACACACATACATATAAATTCATATATGTATTAAACTATATATAAATATTATACAGAATTAAATTGACATGTAATCTCTCTGTATTAATATGTTGTATGTATCATATAGATGTATATACATATATACACATACAAAATATATGTATATACACATGCATATATATATATATTTCCCATAAATGTTATTGGCCTTAATCTCGCTAATCTCATGTTTTTTTATTGAAAATTTTCTCAGTGCAGAACTATTAACCTATGAAATATTTTGAATTTTTGGAAGGTTTTATTTCAAATAATTCTGATCTAACTTTTATTATACATACAATTTGAAACTAGGGCTTTAAGGTGCTAATTGACATCACAGCCAATATATAGAGAAACGTTAATTAAGAGAAAAGCATAATGTCTTGTGTATAAAACCTTGTAAGTAATAGAATGTCTTCTTTTCCTCTTTAATTAGATTTTTTCTTTAATTTTCACAGTAAATTTCAAGTTGCTTGTAGTACTTTGAGCCAGACATGCTGGCACACACCTGTAATTCCAGTGAAGTAATGCCAAGAACACCAACAATGTTCTGCTGCACAGAGATTTGAGAATAGATGGGTAGCATAAAACTCTCTGTCAAAAACAATTAAAAAATTATAATAGAAATAATGTTTATATCTTGCTTCATTTTTAAGAAATTCATTGATATGGGGTTCATTGAATTCTTTATATGAATCCAACTTTGTATATTTATATCTGAACTACTAAAAAAGCAATTTTTAGGCCCATTGCAGGCATTTACAGGAATTCAGGGATATATATGTCTGAAAAAAACAATTGAAAGCATAGGCTCTTCTGGTAGAAAATTCATACTACCATATTTCAAGTAACAAAGACTAGAAACTAAGAGGTGAGTATGTTACTAGTTATATTTGAAATTGCAAAATATACTTGATTGGCAAAACACAGAGTACTCTCCTAGCACAAATTCATTGTTCTATTATAGGAACATATGATATCAGAGGTCTTGGTTTTCATTGGTTACAAACTACACTTTAATACCTACATGCTAACTTTAGTATCACAAAGTCTTTGCCAACAGACGCCTATGGGCTCTCAGCATCCATCCCAGACTCCCCTATCTCATTAATATCTCTGGAAACCTTCAAAGGCAGCTCATCTTAGATAATTAAGATGCTTACCACTGTGCATGCCCTTGCGACTATTTATATTCTCTGCAGCTCCAAAGCTTGATGCTTATATTTATACTTTCACAGTAGATATAGAACACTGTGTCCTCCACTTTTAGAGAACCTGTAAGACAAACCCAAGCATTTTAAAATACATTTAATTTGTGCTGTGCTGTAAGATAGAAAAAGAAAATATTAGAAGAACTAATGGTTGCAATATCCCTGATGCTGATAAATGCAAAAGGAAAAACAAATGATGAAAATAAAAGCTGAAAGCCTATAGCTCAAAACCACTCAGAAAATTCTGAGATATTTAAATAGATCACAGCCAAGAATCATCATGAGCAAATTTATCACAGCTATCTGTATTAATTTCTTGTTTCATTGCTAGGCGGAAATACATGACAAAGCAACTTAAAAAGAGGAATGATTTCTTTCAGCCATTCATTGTTCTTTGTCTGCATGCCTTTGACAGACAGTTTATGTAATGAGAGACAGGGTGCAGAACAGAGCAGAGAGGATCCAGGGCCACTATGTAATCCCAATTACACTCCACTCAAGTGGCCTAGAGCACTTTCTCCAGGTAGGTCTACACCTTTTCTTTTGAGCACATCACAATAATGCCATATTATGAATCTATCAATAGATTAATCTGCTCATTAGTTCAGATCCTTTATGATATAATTCGTATCTTTGGAGATGTCCTTGTTGACACAGCCAGACTTATGTAGTACTAATTTCTTAGGAGATTCTCAGTATAATCAAGTTGACAAATAATTATTAATTTTAGAGCAGAGACAGAGAAGAAAATAAATCTTTAAAGTAGCCAAGAAAGTAGAGCATTATATAGAGAAGTCCAAAGATATATGTAACGAGAGTTTAACAAGTCCAACAAGAGTTGGAAAGCAAACAATGGAGAGAACAGTAGACCAAGATTCAAATTTTGAGTGAAAGAGCAATTGTTGACTTAGAATACATCCATAGAAAGAAAGAATCTAATATTAAGCCTTTTCAGACATACAAATTTAAAAAGAAGTACCACACCACCAAAAGTATTTGGACAGAAAGAGAATAAGCTAAAATATTCACAGCACTATGAAAAATATCAGAAGTGGTAATGACAAGAGGATTGTTAGAATTTAAATATATTATAAAAACAATTTGCTGAAAGATTAACACTTTAAATGCCAGTTTTAGGGTCAAAGGCATACCAGTAGTACACAGTTCTGAAAAGGAAAAATGGAAGGTCATTCCTTAAGTGTTGTTAGTACATGTGTGAAGATGTTTAGCAATATATGAAGGCATATTAGCTTATATTAGCTAATAGCAACACCATAAACTCTGAAGCATTCACATAGGCAAACAGCAACATGCCAATAAAGAAGATTGAATAAACATCTTAAAACTCAGTTGAAAGAACTGGAATAAAAAATGAAAATTAACACAAAATAGATAAGAGCAAAGAAGCAAACATGTGTAGATATTGTATATAAACCCAAACACATTAAAATCACATTAAGTCCTAATTATTTAATATCCACTTTGAAAAATGGAGATGATAAGATGATAATGGTCCATCTATCTGTTACCTATAATAAAAAGCTAGAAATGTATTTATTCAGGTAAGGTACAAGCAAGACATGAAAGTAAAATAAAAAAGAAGTAAAATGTTAAAGTAATAAAATTTACTGCAATTCTATCAGAAAAGGATATTTGAAAGTAAATAATGATTTATTTTTATTATATTAAATACTTTTATAAAATTAATTATGAAGCCATGATGACTATAAATGTTTGACCCATCCCATGGGCAAGCACCAATTTCTGATACTATTAGTGATAATTTGTTCTTCTGTCAGACAGGATCATGTTGTCTTCTGAGAGGCTTCGCCCTCAGACAGATAGATACCCCAGGCAAACAGTAGAAGGAGTTTGGGAACTCTTATGGATGACTAGGAAAAAAGATTGTGTGTCCCAAAGGGAATAGGAACTTCATAGGAAGATCAACAAAGTCAATTGACCTGGACCCTTGGAACTCTCAAAGTGTGAGCCACAAGTGAAAGAACACACACAGGGTGGACCTAGGCCTTCCTGCTCATAGGGAGCAGATGTGCAGCTTGACCCTCATGTGGGTGCTGAACAAGGGGAGTGGGAGCTGTCCCAAAAGCTATTTCCTGTCTGTGGGATATGTTTTACTAGCCGGGCTGCCTTGTCTGGCATCAGTGGGAGATGAAGCACCTAGCCTCACAGAAATATGATCTGCCAGGGCGCGGGGGGTACCCAGGAGGACTCCCCTCCTCCTCTCAGAAAAGAAGTGGAGGGGGGGTTGGGGATTTAGCTCAGTGGTAGAGCGCTTGCCTAGCAAGCGCAAGGCCCTGAGTTCGGTCCCCAGCTCCGAAAAATAGAAAAGAAAAAAAAAAGAAGTGGAGAGGGGACAGGGGAAGGCATGTTGAATGGGGTGACTGAAGGGAAGCAGTGAGCAGAATGTAAATAACTAAAAAATTAAATTAAATTGTATTAAGTTAAAAATGTTTGAACATAAAACATTACAATTTAAAGATATCTATTATGAAATTGATGCACCTAACAGAAAATATGAGGCCACAATGATGACTGTCAGTATTCATGTCTTAGAACTAGAAAAAGTAAAAGAAAGTATGTTAGGAAATATATGAGCAAGAGTATCAAATAACTTGATTCAAGAGATACTTACACTTGCTATCCTACAAGAAAGGAAACAAACATTAATTAAAAAATATTTATCAAGATGGTCTTCATTCCATCCATAATGATAAGCCAAAAAGGAAATGTAATTTATATTGAAAGGGTATATAAGGCTGCAGAACATAAATGTATTCCTTTAGCACAATAAAATTGCATTGTCAATCAATAACAGGAAGCTGTCTCAGAATATAAAATGTTTGAAAAATATTTGAATGGTAAGTTTAAATCAAACAAAGACAGAGAAAACTAGAATCTAAATTGAGGTTTAAAAAATGAAATCATGGCATATCAGAATTTGTTGAATATCTTTGAAACTGTATTTTCAGAAAAATTCTACTGTAGAAGGAGAACAGTCTAGTTAATGACATCATCTTTTACATTAGCAGCAGCAACAACAAATTGAGATGAATGAGCAAATTACACTAACGTGAAAGAAAGCAAATAATAAGTGTAAGAGTTGATAGTGATGAATTACATACAATAAAGAACATCAAGACAACCAAATATTTATAATGTCTATAACATTTTTTGGTATGCATACTCATAAGAAAAAGGAGAGAAACTAAAAAGGTAGGAAACTGTTGCTTACAGAAGTGGTTCAGCAGTTGAAAGTTTTCACTGTGGGCACTGCACCTCACCACGGCAGCAGGGTAGAACTGGCTCTGGTTGCGGGGCTTGCTGGTGAGGCAGCTCCGAGGAAAAGTGAGTGGGAGGGTCAGAGTGTTCTTCAGTTAAGATACTCCTAGGCCCAGATCCATGCCTTTGAACTGACCCTCCCAAAATCTACCCAATGCATGAACTGTTAGAGGGAATGAAAGAGTAGGTTCTCCATATTCAAAACTCCATGACACAGGATATCTCACAGGAGTTCGAGTTCGGTTCCAGTATTGATAGAGTAGCAGAAGCCAAAGGCTTCCAACTAGACTAATGAGTCAGTGCAATGAACATTTGCCAGCAAAGAAGTATGCACAAAACGCCATACTGTAGGACACTGTGGCACAAGACAGCTTCCACAATTAAGACATTTTTTTTTCTGTTGGAAGGAGTTGCAGGCCTGGAGGACAGGTATGAAGGGAGGGGAAAATGAGTGGGATTGGGGTGCATAATGTGCTTTCTTCTATGTCACACTGGAAACCCTCTGAAATTGCGAGCCAGACTGAAGTCTTCTCTCCGTGAGTTGATTCTGTCAGATATTTTGTTTCAGTGACCAGAAAACTAATAAAACAAGAAAGAGGAGAAATTCCTGATGATTACATGTGGCATGCAAGAAAGAAGTATTCCTCTAAGAATACTTTGGAGGGAGTAGAGGCCTTGCTGAAAAAATTAGTTTCTAATGTCTAAACAATCAAAACTCCATTAGAACAAATATCTTCAGTATCAAAGTGTTAATCTCAAAGGGAAACTGTGGCAGCTCTAAGAAGCCCATATAAATCCCAATTGATACCTTGTAATTGTTTTGAAATTTGGCAAGATGATCCTAAGATTCATACTTCATGTATAATACCTTCAGTATGCCAAATTATAGGGGGGAAAACATACTTTATTTCAAGACTCCTCCAAGTTAATTTCAAGACTCCTCTAACTTATTTTAGATCTTGAGGGAATCTAGTATCTCTATATGAAGTATAAAAGTTGGGATCCATATATTTAACCTGACAAGGATCATTAACTAGAGAAATGATGTGAAATTATAAAATTTTAAGCTTACATAAAACAATATATATGTATTTATTGGGGGATAGGTAAAGGTTTCTTAAAATCAGTTTCAAAAGTGAAGTTCTAAGAAGAACAAATTTATGTATTGAGATTCATAAAATGTAAAGATATTTCTCCTAAAAACAAAAGTTTGGTTTTATTGTTAAGAAAAGAAGTCATACTGGTAGATTATATATTTTATAAAATGTATGGATATAGAATGTGCAAAATCCTAAACACTTGATACATAGACATAAATTGACTAACTACTTAAATAAATACTTCACCAAATATAATGTGCAGATGACTAACAGAAAAATGCTTATGGAGAGATGCTCAATATCACTAGCCATTTGAGATAAGTTTGTTTTAGGTAATGTTATATTTTAGCTGCTCTTTCTGGGGCCTTCTTGTTATCCTAGCGGAACTGAGAAGAATGACACATGCATCAAAGGTCAATTTGAACTACTTAGCAAATTCCAGACTAGCTTGGCTTTACAGAAAAACCCTGTTACATAAGCTAATTAACATAAAATATAAATAATAGGTAAACAAAATGTAATGTCAATCTTAACTTTAAAATATATAAAAGGGAGCATTGAATATTTTCATCACAAAATGGTAAACTTCTTTGAATACAGATATACTACTTGGCCTGTTTCGATTTGATCATTACAAAAATTTTGTGTATGCAATCAGCGTATCAGTGTTGGGGTGATCTGAATGAAAATGGCCACCATAGGTCCATAGGAAGTGGCACTATTCTATTAGGAGGTGTGTCTCTTTTGAGCAGATGTGGCTTTGTTAGAGGAAGTGTGTTTTAATTCTCTTCCTCACGCCTGCTGACATGGATGTAAAACTATGAGATACCTCTCTAACACCAAGGCTGCCTGCCAGCAATCATTCATCCCACCATAGTGATAATGGACTAAACCTATGAACTGCAAGCCAGGCCCAATTAAATGCTTTACTTTATGAGATGTCTTGGTGTTTATGGTAATAAAGCTGAAACTAAGACACTCGTAGTTTATTGAATAAAATTGTTATCAATTAATAAAAATTTAATACCTACACTGTCACTAAACTAATGTATAACAAGAGGAAGGTAGTTTTTAGTTTTCTGTTGCTGGGATGGGTGAGCTCACATGAGAACATGGAAAGAAAATCAATTACCTAGACTCTTTCAATTATGAGTTTGTCATTTTAATTGTAGCAATGTCTTTTGGTGTAGATATATATGTCAATATTTATACTAACTAGACTTTAATTTAGATTGATGAGTTTAATGATTTTAAATTATGCTTCAATGACACTTTTAAAAATGAAAGTACTAGTTACAGCCTGTATACAGTGTTGCTAGTCTACTTTGCCCTGTGGTGACTGAGGATTATTTCAAGTTAAAATTGTTCCTTGTGTTGAAAATACTTCTTAAGGTACATGGACTTTCATTGCTTTTATGGGTGGTGTTGGAAAAAGAGCAGGACTAACACTATGCATTCTTGGGACTCCATTTCATCTTTTCCTGAGCAGACACCCAAAGACTTTTCCATTAACTAATCCCTCAGCAGGTTCTCATCAAGCATGTTCACCCACCCCTCCATCCTCACAGTAGTCATACCCAGAATTTTCTGATTCTGAAGAACTTTCTGGTTCAGTACGTAGTGTCTGTCATCCTATAGCACCTTTATAGAAACCCTTCATGCCTTTGCAAAACAATGTTTGCAACTATATGTTGTTATTTCCTAAATCAGCACCCATATTTCAGCCTTGACTAAGAACAGAGCCTAATTAAAATCCACTCCTTGAGGTACTAAGTCATTTTTATACAAATAGCTTTTATACAAATGTTTTGCAAAATGGTGTACTTGAAAGACATATAATCACTCATTTCAAAGTTTTACTTCATACCTGCGAATTAGTGTCTTAAGTTTCCATGACTCGTCATATCCAGATTTATAGGGCCTTGAGGGCAGATTCCAATGCATAAATATTATCCTATAAAAGTGAGGAGTTACTAGAAAGAAAACTAGATTTAGCATTCTTAGGATTCACTATTTACTACACATTATTTCATTCAACATATATTTATCAAATACTTTCCTGGGCCAGTATGGTGTCATATATGTTGATTATGTGTTGACATAATAATTTCTATTTATGGTGATTTATATAAACATCAATTAGATTCACAGAAACAGTGACAAAGCAGATAATAATTCTATGCATTTTAAAGTTAAAACTGGGAAGGTGTCACAAAAGAGATGCATTCTTTGTTATTAATGTCTGAAACACTGATATATGTCTTAGCCCTGAAAGGTTTCCTTTGTCAGTTCAGCATGAACTGAGATTTTTAAAACAAGCTCAGGTTCATGAGTAAAAGATGAGGTTCAACCAGATTTTGGGGAACAGTCAAGTGGAGCCTGATCCAGCAGTTAGTGATTAGAAGAGTGTACAGAAAATATACCCTTTCCATGACTACACCTTGTACTGTTTAATCTGAGATGCAGTGAACGAAGGATTCTCTGTGACCCAGAAGAATAAATGAACTTCTAGATCCCTGTGTAACTGTACAGAGTCATCCCCCATACCTCCCTCTGCCCGTGCTGGGATTTGAAATAAATTATGTGTACCATATTGATCAAAATTCAACATTGAGGTTGTTACAAGTTCCAGTATAAAATACTCTAGCTAATTTGTGGGTCTGTTTATTTACCTCAAACAGAAATGAAAGCACATTGAACATGTTGAGTCTCTTCAATGAAGACATAAATCCACCATGAGTGTGTAGAGAGAATATCTTGTGTATTGTATGGATATATCACCTGTCAAGTAAAAGGCCTATGACCTATGGCTTAGAAAGGAAATAGGTGTGATATCCAGGAAGATAAAGAATGGGAAGACCTGTCCAGTGGAAGATGTCAGGATACAGACATTTGGTACCTTAGTACAGGTAACTAGTCATGAGGCTGAATGTAGACTAAAATACATGGGTTATTTTGTTATCATTCTAGTCAGAGAAGAGTCTGGATACATGGCTGAGGTATTTGTAAATATATTTGGAGTCTAAGTTATTTGTTGGAGCATGGGGTAGGAGGAAGAATGGGGGACAACTTCTACATGGGTAAGCACTGTATTTCTCCTACCTAATAAAATCTATACAAATAAATGTCAATAAACTCTTGCTTAGTCAAAGAATTCTTTATCATGGAAGAAAGTTGTTAATTTTTAATCCTTGCTTGGGATGGGAGGAAACTATATTAGTGTCTATGCCAAGAGGCTTGAAAGGAATTTTAGCCTGTGTTTTTGAATCATCTAATGACAAAATCTCCAATTAAGATCACTTTCACAAAATACTAAATGATTAATAATTTTAATAATATTAAACTGCTTTTAGTTGATTGCTAATGGCATCAGAATCAGGACATAAACTGAAGCAGCTGACCATAATTACTTGCAATGAAAACATGTGGCTTTGTGTTACTTATCTTTCAAATCGAGTATGAAATTTTGTCAAAAACAATGTACTTAGGAATAGTACAACAAAATTCAGATATAAATCCATAGTATAACATCATGTCTGATAATATATCAAGAACTTTGTGCTATGTTTCCAATGTGTCTTATTTATCTACAATTAATACCTAAATATTCATTTTATTAAAGTGTGTCTTTCAGGCGACCCAATAGAATTTGTTCCTTAAAAAGATTTAAATTTATCAATTGACTTACCTTCAAGAATATTTGCACTGAGAAATATAGTAATGTAAGATCTTTCTCTGTGTGTGTGTTTGTGTGTGTGTGTGTGTGTGTGTGTGTGTGTGTGTGTACACGCACGTGTGTGTTATCAATATGTGTGCTGACTTTGAGTCCAGAGGCCAATGTTATAAGTCATTCTTGATTTTTCTCTGCTTTCTTATTGAGACAAACCTTCTCATTAAACATGGAGCTATATAATTTGGCCAGGCCAACTGGTGAGTGACTTCAGGGATGTGCACCTCCATGCCTGGTTTTTGCATGGATGGTTGAGATTTAAATTCAGATCCTCATGCTTGTGTAGTAGCTCCTTTATGGACTGAGTCATTGCCTTTCCAGCTTCTTCTAAACTCTCTTCATCTTGTAAAATTTAAAACTCATTGAAAATTTCAGTTGTCTACTATCCCTCTAGCCTTGGAAACTACTATTTTATTTAATGCACCTCTATATGGCTTTATCTTGATGCCTCTTATAAGTATATTTGTACAGTATTTGTCTTCAGAACAATTAATGCTTTGAGATGATGCTATTCTGACCACTTTTGGCAATACTTTGACTTTCAAACCTGTATGAATAACTTAATTCTTGTCCCATATGATGTATGTCTTTTATTTGATATTTCTCTCAAAATCACGGAATTATGCTTTCTCTTTGGGCAAAGATTATCAAGGGGGCACAGATATGGCTCATGAGCCATATTGGCTGTTCTTTGAAAGGGAACAACTTCATTTTAGAGACTTCTGACCTTTTGTCCTTTCTCGCTTTTACCTTTCCTAAATGTTCTGATTTGAACACAGCCATGCTGCCTGGAGGAAGAATAACCAGCACGTGACTGAAACTGTTAAGCATGTATTAAGAGGACAAACAGAAAGTACTCTCTGGGTAATTAGCATCACGAAGACATTAGACTGCTACTATCCTATTCTGAATTTTTTATATAAGAGTAAGAAAACTCAAATTCTTTACTGATTTTTCACTTTCTTCAGAGATTCTCATTTGGAATGGATTCTTTACATAGGTAAAAGCTTGTCTTCATCAGTTTCAGGCATATAAATGCAGTATAGATTGTAGAAGTTGAGTCCTGGTTATACCTCCCACTTCAGAAATAAGACTCAGGCTTAAAATATATTTACAAATATCTTGGACATATAGCTAGGCTCTTCTCTGACTTATATAACCCATTTACTTTAACCTACCTTCTGTCATGTGACTCTTTATCTTTGCTCAGGTAATATGGATCCGTCTTATCACATCTTCCTGGACAGATCTGTCATGCCTGACTGTATCTCAGAATTATTCCTTCCTCTCAGATGTACCCCCTTCTATTCTCCCCTGATTTAGAACTGTTTGAATTAGAATGTTTTGGCATTCTGACAGTGTGAAAGCAATGTGCAGTCAGGAAGCACATTGCTCCAAGTCTTAAATTTGGGTATCTTCTCAGGCTAGCTTTTTGTGAGATACATTAACTGAAATGGAATCAAGCCACAATTCACAGTCTGGCATGGCTTCAAGGGCTAGTTAGCTGCTGCTCTTTGGTGAATTGCACTGCAGAGCTACAGTGTTTGATAGGTAAGAGGTATGAAATGGGTTTTCAGCTTATAGTATTTTCAACTTACTGTAGGTTTATGGACTCCAGACCATAAATTAAGGAACACAAGCATAATCTTGTCACCATTCACAGACAGTAGAATGACTCTTGCATTGGTAATAAATTTTATTTGTCACCTAAATAAATACAAAAATAGCATGACTGTAAGCAACAAAAATTTGCTTCATCGAATTTCAGTTTCTTTTCTTTTTATCCTTGAATGGAAGACAAGTGCAGAACAGTACAATATATACTGTTTTTTTTTTAAAGAATGCAGAATAAAGCTGGAGCTGACCCTATGCAAGAGCTCTCTGTACCCAGATCCCACTGTGAGAAAGTTGGCCTCCCAGGAGTGTTGACACACCTGAGAGCACAAGTAACACCATCACTTCTGCTTTGACAGACCTACCTGGAGCCCTTAGGACACAGGAATTTTGAAACAGTCTGAGATAGGATCCTTCCTGTTTCTGCCTGTGCCCAGAGTTGACCCTGTGCCACAGCTCTCTGTATTCATATCCCCCTCGGTGAGAGCTGGTCTCCCAGTAGTGCAAACACACAGGCTTACAGGAGGGTCAAGCCACTGTCAGAGACAGCAAGACAAGCTAACACTAGAGATAAGCAGATGGGTAAAAGACAAGGGCAAGAACCTAAGAAACAGAAACCAAGGCCACCTTGGCATCATCAGAACCCAGTTCTTGGACCACAGCAAGCCTGGGTACCCCAACACACTGGAGAAGCAAGATTTTGATTTAAAATTGCAACTCGTGATGATGTTAGAGGACCTTAAGAAGTACATAAAAAACTCCCTTAAGGAAATACAGGACAACATAAACAGGTAGAAGCCTTTACAGAGGAAACACAAAAATTAATTAAACAGGTGAAGGAATTGAACAGAATCATCCAGGATCTAAAAATGGAAATAAAAACAAAAAAAAATGACAAAGGGAGACAACCCTGGAGATAGAAAACCTAGGAAAGAGATCAGAAGTCATAGAAACAAGCAGTACCAAGAGAATACAAGAAAGAGAGAAGAGAGAAACTCAGGTACAGAAGATACTATGGAAAACATTGACACAACTGTCAAAGAAAATGCAAAATGCAAAAAGCTCCTAACACAAAACATCATGGAAATCCACGACATAGTGAGAATATCAAACCTAGGTAATAGGTATAAAAGAGAGTGAAGATTTCCAACTTAAAGTGCCAATAAATATCTTCAACAAAATTATAGAAGAAAACTTCCCTAACCTAAAGAAAGTGATGCCCAAACACATTAAAGAAGCATATGGAACTCCAAATAGATTAGACCAAAAAAGAAATTCCTCCTGACACATAATAGTCAAAACACAAAATGCACAAAATAAAGACAGAGTATTAAAAGCAGTAAGGGGAAAGGGTCAAGTAACCTATAAATGCAGACCTATCAGAATTACACCAGACTTCTCACTTTGAAAGCTAAGAAAGCTAGAAGATCCTGGGCAGAACTCATAGAGACCCTAAGAGAACACAAATGCCAGCCCAGGCTACTATATCCAAGAAAACTCTCAATAAACATAGACAGAAAATCAAGATACTCCATGAGAAAACCAAATTTACATATTATCTTCCATAAATCCAGTGCTACAAAGGATAAAAAATGGAAAACTCTAACACAAGGAGGGAAATTACACCTTATGAAAATCAAGAAAGCAATCTTTCAACTAATCCAAAAGAAGATAGCTACACAAACATAATTGTACCTCTAACAACAAAAATAACAGGAAACGACAATCAATGTTCCTTAGTATCTGTCAACAACAATGGACACAATTCTCCAATAAAAAGACATAGACTAACAGATTGGATATGTAAAGAGGACCCAGCATTTTGCTGCATATAGTAAACATACCCCAGTGACAAATATAGATACTACCTCAGAGTAAAAGGCTGGAAGACAATTTTCCAAGCAAATGGTCCCAAGAAACAAGCTGGAATAGCCATTCTAATAGGGAATAAAGTTGACTTTCAAGCAAAACTTATCAAAAAATAAGGAAAGACACTTTATACTCATCAAAGGAAAAATCCACAAAGATGAACTCTCAATTCTGAATATATATGCACCAAATGCAAGGATATATACATTCATACCTTCATTGTAAGGTACATTCATACCTTACAGAAGATCAAAGCACACATTGCACATCGTGCAATAGTGGGAGACTTCAACATCCAACTCTCATCAATGGACAGATCATGGAAACAGAAATTAAACAGAGACACAAAGAAACCAACAGAAGTTATGAACCAAATGGATTTAACAAGAACATTTTATCCTGAAACAAAAGAATATATCTGCTGCTCACCACCTCATGGTACCTTCTCCAAAACTGACCATGTTTTTAGTCACAAAACAGTCCTCAACAGACACAAGAAGATAGAAATAATCCCATGCATTCTATCAGATGACATGGATTAAGACTGGTATTCAATAACAACAAAAATGACACAAAACCCACATGGAATCTGAATAATGCTCTACTTGATAATAACTTTGTCAAGGGAGAAACAAAGAAAGAAATTAAAGACTTTTTAGAATCTAATGAAAATGAAGGCAGAACATATTCCAAATTATGGAACACAAAGAAAGTAGTGCTAAGAGGAAAGCTCACAGCTCTGCATGCCTCCAAAAAAGAAACTGGAGACAGCATACACTAGCAGCTTAATAGCACACCTGTAAGTTCTAGAACAAAAAGAAGCATGTACACCCAAGATGAGTATATAGCAGGAAATAATCAAAATCTGGGCTGAAATCAAGCAAGTAGAAACAAAAAGAACTATACAAAGAATAAACAAAACCAGGAGATGGTTCTTTATGAAAATCAAAAAGATAGAGAAACTCTCAGCCACACTAACAAGAGGGCACAAAGACAGTATCCAAATTAACAAAACAGAAATAAAAAAGGAGACATAACAACTGAAAATGAGGAAATTCAAAAAACATCATCAGATCCTACTATAAAAGTCTTATAACAACAAAAGTGGAAAATCTGGATGAAATGGGCAATTTTCTAGACAGATGCCTGGTACCATAGTTAAATTAGGATGAGAGAAACTATTTACATAGTCCCGTACATCCTAAAGAAATATACAGTCATTAGAAGTCTCCCAAACCAAAAAGCCCATTATCAGATGAGTTCAGTACAGAATTCTATCAGGCATTGATAGATGACCTATACTAGTTCTCTCCAAACTATTCAACAACATAGAAATAGAAAGAACACTACCGAATTCCTTCTATAAAGCCATAATTACCATAATATATAAACCTCACAAAAACCTAACAAAGAAAGAGAACTTCAGATCAATTTTTCTTATGAATACTGATGCAAACACTCTCAATAAAATTCTGGCAAACAGAATCCAAGAACACATCAAATTATTATCCATCATGATGAAGTAAGCTTCATCCCAGGGATGTAGCAATGATTCAATATACAACAATCCATCAATGTTCACTATATAAACAAACTCGAATGAAAAAAACACACGATCATCTCGTTAGATCTTGAGAAAGCATTTGACAAAATTAAACACCCCTTCATGTTAAAAGTCTTGGAAAAATCAGGAATCCAAGGCCCATAACTAAACATAGAAGAGCAATATGCAGCAAACCTGTAGCCAATATCAAACTAAATGGAGAGAAACTTGAAGCAATCTACTAAAATTAGGGACTAGACAAGGATGCCAACTCTCTCCCTACCTATTCAATATGGGACTCAAATTCCTAGCCAGAGCAATTAGACAACAGAAGGAGGTGCAAAGGATACAAAGTGGAAAGGAAGAAGTCAAAATATCACTATTTGCAGATGATATGATAGAATACTCAAGTGACCCCAAAAGTTCTACCACAGAACTCCAGAACCTGATAAACAACTTCAGCAAAGTGGCTAGATATAAAATTAACTCAAACAAATCAGTAGCCTTCCTCTACTCAGAGGATAAACAGCCTGAGAAAGAAATTAAGGAAACAACACCCTTCCCAGTACTTACAAATAATATAAAATACCTTGGTGTGACTCTAACCAAGCAAGTGAAAGATCGGGTGACAAAAACTCCAAGTCTCTGAAGAAAGAAATTAAAAATCTCAGAATATACAAATATCTCCCGTGCTCATGTATTAGAAGGATTAATATTATAAAAATGGCCATCTTGTCAAAAGCAATCTATAGATTCAATGTAATCGCCATCAAAATTCCAACTCAGTTCTCCATAGAGTTAGAAAGAGCAATTTGCATATGGAATAACAAAAACAGCAGGATAACCGAAACTGTTCTCAACAATAAAAGAACTTCTGGGGGAATCACCATCCCTGACCTCAAGCTGTATAACAGAACAATAGTAATAAAAACTGTATGGTATTGGTACAAAGACAGGCAGCTAGATCAAGGGAATATAATTGAAGACCTGGAAATGAACCCAGACACCCATGGTCAGTTGATTTTAGACAAAGGAATTAAAACCATCCAGTGGAAAAAAGATAGCATTTTTAACAAATGTCGCTGGTTCCACTGGCAGTCAGCATATAGAAGAATGCAAACTGATCCATTCTTATAGTCCTGTACAAAGCTCAAATCCAAGTGGATCAAAGACCTCCACATAAAACCAGATACGCTCAAACAAATAGAAAAAAAAAGTGGGGAAAAGTCTTGAATACATGGACACAGGGGAAAATTTCCTGAACAGAACATAAATGGCTTATGCGCTTAGATCAAGAATCTACAAATGGGACCTCATAATATTGTAAAGCTTCTGTAAGGCAAAGGACATTGTCATTAGGACAGAACAGAAACCAAGGGATTGGGGAACAATCTTTACCAATCCTACATATGGTAGAGGGCTAATAACCAATATTTACAAAGAAGTCAAGAAGGTAGACTCCAGAGAAGCAAATAACCCTATTAAAAATTGGGTACAGAGCTAAACAAAGAATTCTCAACTGAGAAATACTGGTTGGTTGAGAAGCACCTAAAGAAATGTTCAACATGTTTAGTCACCAGGGAAATGCAATTCAAAACAACCCTGGGATTGTTGGGACCCTGGGACCTCACACCAGTCAGAATGGCTAAGTTAAAAAACTCAGGTGACAACAGATGATGGGGAGGATGTGAAAAAAGAGGAACACTTCTCTATGTTGGTGGAATTGCAAGGTGGTATAACCACTCTGGAAATCACTCTGGAGGTTCCTCTGAAAATTGGATATAGTAGTTAGTTACCTGAGGACCCAACTACACCACTCCTGGGCATATACCCAAAGATTCTCCAACATATAACAAGGACACATTTTCTACTATGTTTGTAACAGCCTTATTTATAGTATCCAGAAACTGGAAAGAACCCAGTTGTTTCTCAACAGAGGAATGGATACAGAAAATGTGGTACATTTATACAATGGAGTACTACTCAGCTACTAAAAACAATTCCTTCATGAAATTCTTAGGCAAATGGATGAACTAAAAAATATTATCCTCAGTGAGTAACGTAAATACACACACACACACACACACACACACACACACACACACACATATGATATGCACTCACTGATAAGTGGATATTAGCCCAAAAGCTCAAGATTCAATCCACAGACCCCATGAAGCTCAAGAAGAAGGACTACCAAAGTGCAGATGTAGTCCTTCTTAGAAGTCCTTCTTAGAAGAGGGAACAAAAATATTCATAGGAGGAAATACAGAGACATAGTTTAGAGCAGAGAGTGAAGGAAAGGCCATACAGAGACTCCCCCACCTGGGGATCTAATCTCTATACAACCAGCAAACCCAGACTATATTGTTGATGCCAGAATTGCATGCTAACTGGAGCCTGAAATAGCTGTCTCTTGAGAGGCTGTGCTGAATACAGAGGAGGATGCTCCCAGACAACTATTGAACTGAGGACAGGATCCTCTATGAAGGAGTTAGAGAAAGGATTAAAGGAGCTGAAAGGGCTTGTAGCCCCCTATGGACAACAGTACCAACCAACCAGACCTCCCAGGGACTAAACCACATCCAAAGAGTACACATGGACAGAGCCATGGCTCCAGCTGCATATGTAGCAGAGGATGGCCTTGTTGAGCATCAATTGGAGCAGAAGCCTTTGGTTTTGCCAAGGTTCAATGTCCCTGTGAAGGGGAATGTCGGCAAGGGGAGCTAAACAAAGAATTCTCAACTGAGGGGAGGTGGAGAGGGCTGGGTGGATGGGTGGGATAACCCTTCATAGAAGCAGGGGGAGTGGTGATAGGGGCTTTATTGACGGTGAAACCAGTAAAGGTGATAACATTGAAATGTAAAAAAAAAAAAAGGAAGGAAAGTAAGCAAAATAAATTGCAATAGAGTGTTGGTAATTGCTGGTGAGTAGGTGTGGTTTTCTATGTCTAGTTTCTGCTCCACAAGGAAAAAAAAAAAACCCAAAACCAAAAAAAGAGTATGGTAACAATGCAACCCCACAACCACTGCTGCTCTCAAAATTCAAGTAAAATTAACATTTCTTTAGAATCATTGACATCATTGTACCAGGTGTTATTCAAGGTATAGAAGAGGAAATGCAAAAGTTGAGTAAAAATCTATCTAATGCATTCTATCATCTACGCAAATATTTCAAGCTAAAGAGAAATGCTGTTGGCCCTGGGGAGATGTCTTAGAGATTAAAAGCCTGGGTTCATTCCCAATGCTCATATAATGGCTCACAAGTGTCTATAACAGAGTCCTCTTCTGGACTCTCTGGGCACTGCATGCATGTGATGCACAGGCATACATGCAGGTAAAACACCCATCTTTATTTTTTTTTAATAGAAAGAAAAAATAACAAAGGAAAATCATGTTATTTGGTAAAGCATTTGAATTCATGTCATACATGGTCTTTGAGATCTTTGATAATTTGCAATATTGCTTGCTTTTAGTAATTCTTTTTTGCTTCTCATTTCTTTGATTTTTTTTTTTAAGAGAGTTATATAGCCCTGGTTTGCCTAGAATTCACTATGGAGCCAAGGAATTCACTATGGAGCCAAGGTTTACTGTGAACTCCTAATTTTTATCCTTCCATATTCTTAGATCTAGGATTACAGGCTTGCTTCATCATAATTGACACAATTAGTAGATTACCAATGTGTGAAATAGTAATGTGGGAACAAATTGAGCAGAAGAACAGAGTGAGAAGTTAATATTGCCTTATTAATGAACTATTACTGATGGTTGGATCGAATTTGCAAGTATCTGGTACTGACTTACCAACACTTGAGGAAAGGGAAAGAATTGTTAAAAGGTATTTTAGAGATGATCAAAGTGAAAAATATGTTCTAATAAGAATGAACCATTGTAACATGCCAATACTCTACTAAAGCAGGGGATTAACCATTACTGGATAATACAGGTTCAAAGAATGAAGAGATTGCAATAGAAAGTAAAACATTGCATTATTAACACAAGAGTGGCCTGATCTTTTATGGGTTACCAACATTGTCTTAAACAGTATGTTTGAATTACCAGGGACTCATTTTCCAAGAGACAAAGGGAGTGGATTAGGTAAGAATTGTTAAGGACATAATTTCTTCCTATAATGAAATTAGTGAAGTGTGAATGTTCTGTAGAGTTGTTTGCAAATTTTATGATACTGGCATTGACTGGGTAGGTGTGAATGATACTTGAAAAGACCAACAAAGTACTATTCATCTAATATATTTCAAATGACATATAATTTCACTTTACCTCTTTTTTCCCTTTCTTCTTTCCAACTGCTCTCATGACCTCTGAAGTGATTTGAATAAAAACAACCCCCACAGCCTCAAAAATTTGAGTGCTTGATCCCCAGTGAGCTGTACACCTTGACAGGGACTGCTATTGTGGCCTTATTGGAGTATTTGTGTTACTGGGGATAGGCTTTGAGCCTTTAGAGCTCAAGTGAGACCCAGAGATTCCTTTCCTGCTGCCTGTTCATCCCCATGTTGAACTCTCAGCTCCTTCTCCAGTAATAGGTCTGCCTGAAAGTGCCATGTTTCCCATCATGAAGATAATGGACTAAACCTTTGAACTGTAATCCAGCCCCAAATAAATGTTTTCCTTTATAAGAGTTTCTGTGGTCATGGTGTTGATTTACAGAAAAAAAAAAACAAAAAACCTCTTTGACCTGCCCCACCCTACTTCCTTTCAAATTGATGGTCTCATTTTCTTTTATTGCTTTAGTAATTCACACACACACACACACACACACACACACACACACACACACACACACAAATAAGACAAATATAACTGTGTAAAGATATACATATATGGCTCATCAAAAAGATGAGAAAATAAGACATACTGTAATTAAGCATACAAGAGAGGACAAAGTAGAAAAAGAAAGAAATATATTAAGTTCCAGCTATGTGTTCTAAGATGCCAGCAGTATTTTATATAGGTATGTACGTCTAAATTGTTTATTTTGAGGAATTCCACATGAGACAATAGTACTATAATGTCTATATTTTTAGATAAACTAACATGTAATAATAACTTTAGCAATCATGTTTGGAAGCAATAGTTTATATTTTAATAATAACTAAAAAAAATCTCTATTTCTCCTTTCAGCTATGTCTCACTGGACATCAGTAAAATAATTTGTCTGGGAATTACCTTCCCAGGTTATTAGATCTCAGTCAAATTACTTTAGCTTGATTGAAATTGAATTATTTGTCTAACAGCAGATAGTATAAAACCTGTAATTTTTGAAATGGTATTTCAGAGATACCCTTATGTGGCTCCTGAATATATTCAATAAAATAAATTTAGAAAATTTTAAAAAGATTTATTCATAACAATTATATATTAGATGCTTTTATCACTGTGATAAAATCCTTAACATAAAAACAAAAAAACTTAAGGAAGGACACATTTGTTTTATTTTACATGGTCAGTGTTTTCATTCATGGTTCTTAACTTTGTAGACTCCGGAGCTACCAAAACATCATGGTGCAGAAGATAGTCACATCTTGGCAGTCTGGAAGTAGAGCTGAGAGGACAACCAGAAATGATCTTCAAATATATGTCTCCAGGGATCCCTTTCCTATACTCATTCTCTTATTGATCCTAGGACTTTGTCCCATGCTTAAGCATGCACCCCACAACTGAGGCTTGACTAAAGTTACGTTTTGAAGAGACTTCCTAGTAATAATTGCAAGACAACAGCCTATTGTAATGGAAAGCTAGAAGGCTAAGTAGACCATCCACATACTAAAAAGATGGTTTCCTTCTAAGTTCCTGGCTCTTGCCTGGAGTTTTGCTACTTTGATGTTATATTAAAAACTTGTACATTTTAAGTAGATAAATGTAGTCTGAAAGAAGAAATCAAATGCTGAACTTCAGGTAACCATGTGCACATTATGTAGAGGAAAGCAACTGTGTGTTTGGAACACATTTAAATGCATCAAGGACGAGATTGGATTGATATTGGAAGAATAGTTGGGGAGTAGACATATTTTCACTATCCTATCACTTCCTTATTTTTGATACATTTAAATTTTTTCTAATAAATTGTTGAAAATATGATACTGGGATGTATTTTGCTTTCCAATATTTTATTTTTACATAAATTTTAAATTGTGAATTTTCCTGGTTCTTTAGGCAAAACTAAAGTCATGATTTTTTCCTACCTAGTTTTCTTATCTAAACAATATCAAGAATTAGAGTAGTCAACAAGAATTACTAAGATATTTTTCCATTAAGGATTTTTTGCTTAACTATACTACCTCAATGATGAATTGCTATTGCTTAATATATTATTTACAACCTCATCCATGCTGTGACTATTCATTCACTTTGCTTTATAGTACAGTGAGTTATTTTGTCTATGCTACTACTAGCTCATATATTTTTTGAAGCTACAAGTTATTTGTAATTATTAATTTTTTTATATGTTTACAATACATCAAATAGTATTTTGTACAAAATTGATACTTCTAAATGTCTTTAAACAGAATTCAATTCTGGTCATAACTACCTACTTTTATGTTTTGTATGTCACCTTGACTCATAAGTATATTCTTCTATTCTGCCTTGCTAACTATAAATGATTGTTCTTTCTAGATTGGCATGGAAACATATCTGAAACTTTTGATTAAAATGGCAATTCTGAGTTCATGCTTGAAGCTCATGATCATTTCTTGGGTTGCATGCTTTATGTTTCCAGGTGAAAAATGTTAGATATACAATTTTGTTGTGATAAAAAATCTTTTCTGAAGATTCTAAAATATATGTCATGTTTTACATTAGATTATTTGAAATTATGTATCTTAAAGACACTGGTTTTTATAGGATCACCAAGATTCAAGAAGAGACAAATTCTGAAGCTTCTTCTGGACCAAAAAGATAAGGTGAACTTTCATCATGATGCTGATGTGTTTATATACATGACTAAAAACCCAAAACTATTACTATCATCATGACAATAGGAAGTGGTTTGCTATCGCAGGGCATGTTATAAACCTAAGTAAGAAAGTGTAGCTGAAAGGGAATAAAACATCTCTATGGAGAATTAAAACAGAAGGAATTTTAATTGCTTACAGTTTTTCCTTGAGGATTTGGTCTAGATGTTTTAAAAATCATGTTACATAGACTCTGCTTCGAGGAGTAAATTTCTGTGCCTGGGAAACAGTCATTGGCACGGAGCAGTAATATATCAAGTTAGTTACAGGGATTTCCCGTTGGATATACCTATGACTAGCACAGAAAATACCAGCATTTTTTAAAGTGCAGATATAATAACATTTTTGGGAGTTATTTCAAAATTGAGGAAAGGAAAGCTCTTACTGCCTCACGGTCCAAGTAGCAGTCTAAGGGAAGTCTAAGTATCCTGTAGGCACTCTCCTGAAATGAGCTAGAATGTTCCCTATGAAAGGAGTCACAGTGGGCCTAGAAGAATTCTTGGGAGAAAGGGAAGGAGCGAGAAGAAAATAGAAAGTATAATTTTGGCAGTCAGCTAGCAGGATTAGTGGTAAGAAAAGATTTGTGCCCTTAAACGTCAGTTTTCCTGCAAACTCATCGCAGATATATGTGACTTCAGTGAAGCTGATGCTGAAGCTGATACGCTTCCATAACTCTGCAAGGCAATCTTTATGAGCCAGTATATAATAGTCTTATTAATGTCTCCACAGATATTTATTTGTGGGTAAACTAATTTTAATGAAAAAATAATTTTATATTTCCATTTTAAGTTGTTTTGTGTCAGCAATGTAGCTCATTTGTGGTGAATCTCTCCAGCATATGTGAGACCATTGGTTTTATCTCTAGCATTCCAAAACAAACAAATAAATTGATTGATTAATTATTTTTGCAATTAAACACATACATACTAGTGACTGCTACTCTTAGAACCAGTAAGTTATTGTAGCACAGTGAGGAATTACTTAATGTCTGAAAGTAAACTCTTCAATTTTGAATTTCTCCTAAGTGCCTAAAAGATGTGTTAATTTGAATTAATTTTCTTTCCTGGCACCAAAGTTCTTCATATACAATGAATTGTGCAATGAGTTAATCATAACATAGGCTTTGTATAATAGGATTTAAGTTGACATATGTAGTTAAGTATACAATCTAATTCTTTGTATTTCTGTCTATATATGTTTATATAATAAACACATATACAGGAATATTTACTACATGTATATTAAATAATATGTGTATATGCATTTAGAAAGGTAAAAAAATAAATTTGGTTGGTTATTGACCGCCACATTTGTAGATTCTTTTAAAAGTAACTTACTATTATAAAGATACGTATCCAGGAAATACGAATTATATTAAATATTTTATGCAGAATAATGTAGTTTTGTTCAATATTATTTTTGTTTCAATTTATTTTGCATTTATTTTTAATTCTTAGCATTTTGAAATAAGATACCTGCTTTTCAAGAACTAATTTTAAACATTAACTGTAAAATAATAATGGTGACATTTCCATCACTAGGTTCAAACTTTGCTGGCAATTTTAGTATTAGAATATACTTGCCTACTAGACACCTACTACTAAATATAACAGACATCCCTATGTTAACAAGTCTCAACGAAAAGGATTGACTCTACTACCCATTATAATAGTTGGTCAGATCTAAACTACTCTTGACTCTATTCCTTTATATCTCAAAGCCAGTCATCCATTAGCAAAATTCCATTGATGTTAAGTTCAAAATACTGCATATAGACGGTAAAATGAGTCCTGCCTATCTCTTGTTCCTCCCTCCACTTTGGTGCAAACCACTACTGCCTTCCAATTTGATCCACTAGTATGTTGTCACTGAATCCTTCTCTCTTACATTCCCTGTTAGAAAACTTCAGAAACATTTTCTGTGTAGATCACTTTTCTCCTCATTGTGTGCCCATTTGATTCACTTTTTTTCCATCAGGTCTTAAATCAGCATCAACCCCGAAGTCTTTTATAACCACAGCATTCAGCATTCTCATTTTCAATTTCCTTGACCTATTCTAGTTGTGTTGATAATACTTATTATTATTAATGACATTTTTAATATTAATTTGTTTAATATTATCTCTCCTGTAGAATATAAATTAAACTCTATGAGGCCAGAAGCATTATGTTTTATTTACTGAGGTGGTTGAATGCCTGGGGAAGTCTCTCACCCACGGTTGATGAAAAACAAATATTAACTCAATGAATAAATTCATTATTGCTCAATTATTTTTGTCATGTCAGTGAAACATGGTTTGTTGAAGTCATGCTGGCTATTGTGATTACAAAACTAAATAAGATGTGTGACTTATAAACTCTACCAGTCAGGTTTTGTTTTTCTGTAGTTCTAAAATTATCAAACCATAAAGTATTAAAGTGACTTGTGAAAAAAATTCATAATATTATTTATTTACTGTTTTTTCACATCTCTTCCCTAGAGATTAAGAAGAGAGTAATTAGTGAGAATAAATTAAACAAATAGAAATAGGAACCATAAAAAGGCCGTTTTTATTTGTGTAATCTATATATTACTGAAGTAAACTTTTATCTTTGAATATTAATCATTTCCTTGAGATAATTAGGAAACTTCAATAATAAGTACCAGCCTTTTGTTTTCATATGGCTTTAGGATTGACAGTAGTGTTTTGTGATGCTAATAGTTGTTAGCAAAATTATTCTTTTGAAATACATCAAAAGACTATTAAAGTACCTTTCTATTTAGGATAGATACTCCCGAAGAATATGCACACATGTTTTGTAATTTGATTTACAAGCATTGATTGTCTGTCCCCTGGAAAACAATGTTGTGAAAAGAGAGAGGAGAATAAAAGCCAATCAAAACACACAAGCTTGTGCTTCGATTTTATGCAAAATTGTCACAGAGGCAAGAGCTGAGAGAGTGAGGTAATGTGATGAGATAGATAGCAGATTAGAAAAGCCATTGTTCACTTGTGATTTTATTTCCCTTCTTCCAAGGGCTGAGAGAAAAATATCAGCTCTTTATCTTTACCTCAGTAAAGCAAAATCTGAACAGTATTATCCTGCATGAAAAGGATTTCAGGGAATTCATTATAAAGTGCATTGAGAAAGACCCAGGGGACAGAATGTTAGAAAGAACATCCCTTTGAATCACTTAAGGTGTGTATAAATACTGTACGTGGCCCATTTACACAGGAGATAGAGACTATCACTTAATAGTCGCAACTTTTCTATCAGTTTATCTGTGTGTGATCTTGGGAAAACTTGCCTTCTTTCATTTACCTCAAAATTGTCAAAAATAGCCTTGGTCTTCAGAAGATTAGCATGGCCTCTGCATCCTGCTATCTCCTTTAACATTTTAACTTGGCTAAATGTATGCCCAAGAATCTTGAATTCCTATGGTACGACGTGATGCATCTCACCTGCTGAAACAATAATAAAATAATCTTTATGTAGCTGGATTTTTCATTCTATTCCATCATGACTAATGGACCTTTAACAGCTTTATCACTTATCTTGGGAAATCAAAACATTGACATATGAGAAAAATATGTATTTAAATTCCAATAAAAACAATCAAATTAAGAAATTAATGCTCTTATTAAATATGTCTCTTAATTTAGTTTTTATTTAACCAAAAGTGTTATTTTTAATCACCTTAAATGATAATTAAAGGAATTTGAACTGATAAAAATTTTGCCAAGAAGCTCATCCTAAATTTCTGCAAGTAGTTGTAACAAGGAGAAGACAAGAGTCTTGTTTTATACGAAGAAATGTTCTGAAATGGCCTATCATTAATAATTCATTTAAACATTTCTGTCAAAACATTAGTCATATGTTTGCTATTAATGTCAACTTAATCGGTGCTTTCATGTAGAAATCTCAGATTTCTCTGTGACACTGCCTTTCCAAGATAATGCCTTAAGAAAGAGGAGAGTTGGGAGTGGGTACATCTAACCAGAAATGCCTAATCATTTCTAATTACCATCCAAAATAAATGACACTCAAACAGAAAATGTGATTAAAAATAGATTAAAATTGCTCACACAAGATAGGCAGTGTCTTCTATCCACCCCCATTTCAAAGTCAGTCCCTAGCAGATAGGCAAGGATTCAATGAAGCAAATGAAATAATTACTCAGATTCTTAGAAACTTCTCAAAACTGTGGTGAGCAAATTATTAACTTGTACATGTTCTTTGTACAGAGAGTGCAGAGTAAAAGCAAACAACAAAAGGATCCTTCACTGGACACATTGTGGTCTTCACTTATTTTTGATGTATCTTTTACAGTTGTACATCTTGCCAAATGTACGGTTAAACAAATGGAATTATTTTCTAAATATTCTGCTGCTATAACAGTTTGATACTTTGTAGGACAGTGCAAAGAGAATAACCCTTGAAGTTTTAAGATTTGTCTCCAAATTGATAGTCTTATGCGGAACAGAAGTTACGGCATGTGATTTTAAAAGTTATTTTGTTATCTGTGTATCAACTCATTTTTTGACTGAGCCCCTTAATAGGTGTGTGTACCTAATTGAATAAATCCTTTCAGAAGATTTATTTATTTTATTTACATATGTGAAAATTTTGCCTGAATGTATTTAATGTGCACTATTTTTGTGCAGTTCCTATGGAGGTTAGAAGAGGACAGTGGGTCCTTCATAACTATAGTTATCGACTGTCGTGAGCCACCATACGAAGGTTAGTCCTTTGAAAGAACAAGGCCTACCTTTAAGCACGGAACCATGTCCCTAGCCTAGGTATGTACCTTTTAAGACATAGATATTATACTCTAAGTTACTTAGGCAAAACAACATATAATTAAGAACTGTTTACTAAGGGATATTGATATGCTCAGTATCTTGCCAGAAGCTTAAGAAAACAGCCAATGTTTAGTGAATTTAGTGAATTCCAAAGAATCCATGTCAATAGACTAGGGCCAATAGTTTTCTAAACTACTAGAATATAGCATGGATCTGGAACCTCTGTGGTAATCCAGACACGCTGCAAATCAGGAATGGACTTAGCCAACTGCATTACAGAGAAATTACAATTGTAATGTTCCCTTTTCAAAAGGCAGACATCCTATCAGTTCATGAGATTTAAATGTTGGAAGAGCAAAAGCTTACACTGAAAAATGCTCCCTTTTTAAGCATTTGATAGAAGGCCTGGAAATGATCAAGCTGTTGGATATTCATGAAACAATTAGCAGATTGATGGGCTTGTTTATATATCTTATATGTCATCACACAAATAATCTAGTGAAGGTGGCTAGTGTTAGCCAAATATTTGCAAGGTCGTTACTAAACTTTTCATGATTGTTGAGCCACTAGATCAGATCAAGTACTTCAAAATTGAATTTTTGACTCATTTCAGAACCATACTACAGAAGATTTAATGAAGCTATATCCTCTTAATAGGTAGAAATCAGTTTATTTATATTGCAGTTTGGTATAAAACATTTATACCAAAATTTATATTCATAAAAGTAATATGTAAAGAATTCCTAAAAACCTAGATCCTTTTATGTTATAAAACAGTAAATGGCGCCTTTGTCAAATCAAATACAAGATGGCAGTAAACATGCACGATCTTCCATTTTGCTCCACTGATCTACACGTCTGATGTCAGAAACATGATATTTTTTATGACTATAGTTCTGTAATATAGTTTGAAATCTGGAATGTTAATCTTTTCATCAATGTTCCTTTTGTTGAGGCTTACATTGACTAACAAAGGCCATTTGTTTCTTATAAATTATGTTGAATCTGTAAATTGGTTTTGGTAAGATAATGAGAATTATAAAAATCTATGAGCATAGTAGGTCTTTCTATATCTTAATGTCTTTCTCAATTTCTTCCCTCAGAGATTTAAATTTTTCATTGTAGAAGTCCTTCTCCTTGGGTAGGTTTAATACATACACACATACACACATGCATGTGCACACACACACACATTTCATTTTCTTTTTATTTACTTATTTTTATTTTGTGTGTGTGTGTGTGTGAGAGTGTGTGTGTGTGTGTGTGTGTGTGAGAGCGTGTGTATTTATGAGGCATGCGTCACATGCATTAGAGTACCCATGAAAGCCAGAATGTTTTGGATTCCTGTAGCTGGAATTACAAGCTGCTGTGAGCTGCTGACATGGGTGCTGTAACCAGACTCTTGTGTTCTGGAAGAACAATGAATACTCTTAACCTTTGGACCATCTTTGCAGCCCAATTATTTGTTCTTTTACTGAACACATGTGCAATTAGTCATATTATGAACAAAATAGCTCTTTATATTTAGATAATTTGTTATCTATTATTTTAAAGTAGGGTCACTTTTCTGTGACCTCAGTGTAGTTGTCAACTGTAGTAACTTTACTTTGATATTTCAGACTTCATCAGGTTTTTATTTCAACACATATTCAAAACAAATTTTTTTCTTCTCTGAGGATTCAGTCGAGGAACAGATACTGCCTTTAATTTTCGTGTGTGTGTGTGTGTGTGTGTGTGTGTGTGTGTGTGTCTGTGTGTGTGTGTGTGTGTGTGTGTGTGAGAAGTCCCAGACTCTTTCATTACCTTTTATGATATGGGCATTTTATAATATAATTTATTTATTTTTATAATTCTTGTTTATATCTTGTATACATGTATTTCCATTTTTTATTCTCATCTGAAATACTATAAGTTCAGGAAGCTTTATGTGAAACCTACATCAGAGTATCTCACTTCTCTTAGTTATGCTTTTATTAGTATGATAAACTATTATAATCAAGTCGTTTTACAGAAAAAAAGTGTTTATTTGGGATTTATAGTTCCAGAAGGGTTTGAATACCTGACCATTATGGTAGGGAACATGGTAACGCACAGGCAGAAATAGTGTAATATAGCAACTGAGATCCACAAAAAGAAAGCAGAGCAAGGCACTGGGAAAGGCTGGCTGTAGCTTTTTTTGAAAGCTCAAGCCCACAACCATTTATGAACTTCCTCAAATGAAGCCACATCTCATCCTTCTCAAACAGTTCCACTAATTGAGAATGAAAGAAATCAAATATATGAACTTATGATTCCATTCTCATTTAAACCACTATAGAGTCTTAGTCCACAAAGAGAGCAATAATGAAATGCAATAGCCTAAGAGATAAGGTTTTTTTTATTTTAAACTATTTTTTGTATATTCAACTGAGCTGTGACAATTTTATTGAGAACAATTAGAATTTTATACCTTTTTCAGAAGCACAATATAATGGCAGTTGCTAGGATCAATTCAGTTGTAGTTGCCAGGATACATTACATTTGCAAGTTATACAGGGAACATAAGCTTAATGTCTAAGACCAATCAATAGTCCTGTCAAACTTCCATGTTTCCTAGACTTCCAAAGGCACTACAAAGAGATCTGAATGTTTCACTGCTTGAGGGAGTGTATCAGTCTTTCAGGAACTGCAAAGCACATTGTGATCAAGGAACTATAGAGTATCACCTGAAAAATGTTTCTCAAGACAGCTAGTTCAAGCCAAGTACTTGATTACGTGCAAAAGACATCTGAAAAGAAAATGAAGAACAAAATAATGTGGAGTTGGATAGAGGGCTCAGCAGTTAAGAGTTCTGGCTCTTCGGATGTAGATCGCTCCTGAGAGACACAGCCAGAATACAGCAAATACAGAGGTGAATGCCAGCAGCAAACCACTGAACTGAGAAAGGGACCCCCGTTGAAGGAATCAGAGAAAGAACTGGAAGAGCTTGAAGGGGCTCGTGACCCCTTATGAACAACAATGCCAAGCAACCAGAGCTTCCAGGGACTAAGCCACTACCCAAAGACTATACATGGACTGACCCTGGACTCTGACCTCATAGGTAGCAATGAATATTCTAGTAAGATCACCAGTGGAAGGGGAAGTCCTTGGTCCTGCTAAGACTGAACCCCCAGTGAACGTGATTGTTGGGGGACAGCGGCAATGGGGGGAGGATGGGGAGGGGAACACCCATAAAGAAGGGGAGGGGGAGGGATTAGGGGGATGTTTGCCGGGAAACCGGGAAAGGGAATAACACTCGAAATGTAAATAAGAAATACCCAAGTTAATGAAAAAAAAAAGAAATCATGACAGGTTAATAACACTATAAAATAAATTTAATTCTACTGATTTCTCAAAAAAAAAAAAAAAAAAAAACAAAAGAGTTCTGGCTCTTGCAGAGCACCCTGGATCAATATTCAGCAATCACACAGCAGCTCACACACTCTGTAACTAGTTCCAGAGAATGCAGTGCACTCTTCTGGCTTCTGTTAACACTCAGAGTCATATCATGATAACCAGAATATCGATCACCCAAAAGATCCATCTTCCAGTCCATGTACACTATTAATAATTTAGATTTATATAGAAAATGAGATATGTAAACATGATAAAGTAAGGATTTTGAGATAGAAACCTCATCCTATAATGTATATTTGCTTTTAGAATAATCAAAATTCCTCATAAGTGAATTGGAAAGATAACAGTTAAGGGTGAGATTCAATGTTATGTTGCTGACTTTGAAGATAAAGAAAGTTACCATTCATGAAGGGATATGGAAGTCTAGTGAATCTAGAAAGGTATGTTTCCAGACAAAAGAAAAGTTGAATAGAAACTATATTAGATGGTCAAGAATCATTTTGAACTTCTGGTTTTTACCTCGGTAACTTGTTATAATATATATTATTTAACAACTGTTAATCCTTAATTCAAGTGCATGCAGAGGAAAATAATACTTAGCTTAAATAGATTTGTGGATCAAACAGCTACAGTCTAAATCTATAATTTTCTCAGTAATTTATTTATTCACTTTACATCCCAATATCAGTTCCCCTTTCCTCCCAGTATCGCCTCACAAAAATCCTTGTTTATTCCCTTACCACTCTTCCTTGAGAAGAGGGACACTCCCTACCCCCTTACACCTCAAATTACTACAGGACTAGACATATCCTTTCCAACTGAAGCCAAAATGGCCCACTTAGGGGAATGAGATCCATAGGCAGACAAGACAGTCATGGAGAGCCCTGGCTCTTGTTATTGGGGGACCCTCCTGAAGACCAAGATGCATATCTGCTACATAGGCGTGGGGTCCTAGGTCCAGCTCATGCTCACACTTTGCCTAGTGATTCAGTCTCCGAGGGCTCCCAAATGTCCAGGTCAGTTGCCTGTTTGTTTTCTATGGAGTCGCTCTCCTCTTTGGTTCCCTCACTCTTCAGAAAGACCCCTGAGTTCCATCTAATGTTTGGTTGTAGGTCTCAGCATATATTTCCATCACTGGCTGCTGAGTGGAGCCTCCCAGAGGACAGTAGCGCTATGCTTCTGTCTGCAATTATAATGGAGCATCATTAATAATGTCAGGGGTAGGTTCATGCCCATGAGATGTGTCACAAGTTGGGACAGTCATTGGTTGGCATTCCCTCAGGCTCTGCTCTATTTTTGTCCCTGTATCTCTTGTAGGCAAGATACATTTTGTATAAAAGATTTTGTGGGAGGTTGTCCTTATCCCTCCACTGTGAATCGTGCCTAGCTACAGGAAGTGGCTACTTCAGGATCTATATACCCCACTGCTAGGAATCTCTGCTAGAGTTCCCCTCATAGACACCCTGAGGCTTCATCCCCCCTCCAAAAAATGCTGCCTGCCCCAGGTCTCCGACACATACTGGAGATGCCGCCCCACAACTAATTTCCCTTCTCTCTCCCTGGCTCTTCTACATGTAATCCCCATTTGCACTGATCCCTTCCCTATCCTGTCTCCCACCCAGGTCCCTCCATCCACCCACATCTGATATCTATCTTATTTTTCTTTCTGAGAAATATTTAACCATCTTCCCTTGGGCCCTTCTTGTTATTTGGCTTCTTTGAATCTGTAGATGGTTGCATGATTATCCTGTATTTTATAGCTAATATCCACTTATACATGAGTACATACCGTGCATGTCATTTTGGCTCTGGGTAACCTTGGGATGATATTTTCTAGTTACATCCATTTGCTCAACAAATAAACAATTTCCTTGTTTTTAATAGCTGAGTAATATTCCATTGTGTAAATAAATCATGTTTTCTTTATACACTCTTCAATTGAGGGGCATCTGAGTTGTTTTCAGTATCTATAGATATAGGTTCGTTCTTAAAGATCTATTAGTCTAAAGAACCTTGAAAATACAAGATCTAGCCTCCAGTTGGTTTTATTGGAGATAGAACTTTGAAGGTAATTAAGCAGTTATGAACATAGTTGAGCAAGTGTCCTTGTGGGATGGCAGACCATCTTTTGGGTATATGCCCAAGAGTGACATAACAAAATACTATAAACTGAGTTCTAATCCTTTTTTCATTTTAAATTAAAGTAAATTATTTAATTAAACAGCCTTTATTCAGAGTCTCACAGTATAGTTCACTGGGACCTGATTGTTGACTGATTATTGTTTCTCTCCCTCCCAAATAATAAGGTTCCAATGGCAGACCCTGTTGTCCAACTCACACCCTATCCTCCTTTTGTAAAAGTGCAGAAACTATCACATGGTCTTCACTTTCATGATCTCATTAAACTTAATTACCTTCAAAGTTCTATTCCAAATGAAACAAAACTGGAGGCTAGATCTCATATTAGTCAAGGTTCTCTAGACGAATAGAACTTAAAGAATGAATCTATACCCAAATCATCTATCTCTATCTCTATCTAATATCTATCTATATTATCTATATTTATATCTATGCATGGATATAAATCTCTATACCTATCTATATAGATATAGACATATATGATATATATATATAGAAATTTATCTTAATGAATTATAGGATTCAGTTCATCTAATCCAACTACTGTAGACTATAAACAGAAAGTCCAAGAATACAGTAGTTATTCAGTCCATGATGCTGGATTTCTTCAGTATATGCTGGAATCCCAAAGAAGTAGGTTCTAATGCCAGGGATAGAAAGGCCTTACTTGCAAGGTAAGATCAAGCAGACAATGAGAAAAACCTTTTTTCTTCCATGTTCTTAGATAGGCTTCTAGTAGAAGGTATATCCCAGATTAAAGGAATATGTCTTCTTATATCAAAGGTCCAGATTATAAATGATTACAAATGGATCTACTTACTTCAAATTAAGTAAAAACACATCAGAAATGTGTTTTCAATTTTTAGATTTAGTTAGCTCCAATTTAGTCAAGTTACCAACCAATAGTAGGCATCACCAAGTCCTTGATGGTGGCACTAATTTCCGTAGTTTTACCAGGGATGCAATCCTGTTTTTGACTTAACATTTCCCATGGCAGAGGAAACTCTAAAGTCTTTAATTTACCCTTTCCTCTGATAATAATCCCCCATTCCACAGGAACTAATGTGAGGATTCTGCTAATTTCTAAGTTTATCTACACTAAATATACATTCTGGGATTCTTTTTTTTAAACTGGATATTTTATTTATTTACATTTCAAGTGTTATCACCTTTCCTGGTTTCCCCTTCTGAAACCTCCAATACAATCCCCCCAAACCCTTCCTCCATGCGGGTGCTCCTGCACCTAACCACCCACAGACTTCCTCTACCCTCCCTGCCCTGGCATTCCCCTACACTAGGTCATCTAACCTTCACAGTGCCAAGGACTTCTCCTCCAATAGATGTCTGACAAAGTCTATCCTCTCTTACATATGTGGCTTGAGCTATAGGTTACTGCATGTATACCCTTTGTTGGTGATTTCGTCCCTGGAAGTTCTGGGATATCTAGTGGGTTGATATTATTGTTCATCCTATAGGGTTGCAAACACACTCAGTTGCCTCAGTCCAGCATTAAGGACCCTGTTCTTAGTTCAAAGGTTTTCTGAGAGCATTGTTCTCTGAATATGTCATGCTCTGGCAGAACCTCTCAGAGGTCAGCATGTACCTCTTGGAATCTCCAAGAGTAACTGGGTTTGGTGACTGCTTGTGAGATGGATCACCATGTGTGGTAGTCTCTGGATGGCCTTTTCTTCAGTCTCTGTTCAAAACTTTGTCTCTGTATTTCCTCCTGTGAGTATTTTTGTTCCTCCTCCTAAAAAGTTGTGAAGCATGCACACTTTTGTCTTTCTTCTTCTTGAGTTTCACGTAAATTGTATCTTGGGTATTCCTAGTTCTTGGGATAATATCCACTTGTCACTGAGTAAATATCATTTGTGTTATTTTGTGATTGGGTTACCTCATTCAGGATATTTTCTAGTTCCATCCATTTGCCTAAGAATTTCATGAAGTCATTGTTTTTAGTCACCTAAGTTTTTGATCTTAGCCATTCTGACTGGTGTGAGTTGGAATCTCAGGGTTGTTTTGATTTGCATTTCCCTGATGATGATGGATGTTGAACATTTCTTTAGTGGCTTTGCAGCCATTCAATATTCCTCAATTGAGAACTCATTATTTAGGTCTGTATCCAATTTTTAAATAGGGTTATTTGATTCTCTTCAGTCTATCTTCTTGAGTTCTTTGTATATAATGTATACTAGTCCTCTATCAGATGTAGAATTAGTAAAGATCTTTTCTCAGTTTGATGGTTGCCTTTTGTCCTATTGACAGTGCCATTTGCCCCACAGAAGCTTTGCAATTTTATGAGGTCCCATTTGTCGATTCTTGACCTTAGAGCACAAGCCATTGGCGTTCTGTTCTGGAAATTTTCGCCTGTGCCCATGTGTTTGAGGACTTTCCCCTTTCTATAAGTTTCACTGTATCTGATTTTAGGTAGAGGTCTTTGATCCACTTGGACATGAGCTTGAAACAAGGTGATGAGAATGGACCAATTTGTATTTTACATGCTGACTTCCAGTTGAAAGAGCACCATTTTTTGAAAAGGCTGTCTTTCTTCCCCTGAACGGTTGCAGTTTCTTTGTCAAATACTAAGTGACCAAAGGTATCTGGGTTCATTTCTTGGACTTCAATTCTAATATATATATTCTAACATATATATTCAATTCTAATATATATATCAGAAACTTGAAAATAAGGGACTAGACAAGGCTGCCCACTCTCTCCCTACCTATTCGATATAGTACTCAAAATCCTAGCCAAAGCAATCAGACAATAAAAGGGGGTCAAAGGGAAACAAATTGGAAAGGAAGAAGTAAAAATATTACTATTTGCAGATGATATGATAATATGCTTAAGTGACCCAAAAATTCAAAAGAAAGCTCCTTAAGTTGATAAACAACTTCAGCAAATTGGCTGGGTATAACATTAACTCAAACAATTGAGTAGACTTCCTCTTCTCAAAGCATAAAGAGGCTGAGAAGAAATTAGGGAAATGACACCCTTCACACCAACATGTGTGTGTGTGTGTGTATGTGTGTGTGTGTGTGTGTGTGTGTGTGTGTGTGTGTGTACCAATACCATACAGTTTTTTCACTATTGATCTGTAATGCTGTTTGAGATCAAGGATGGTGCTTCCCCCTGAAGCTCTTTCATTGTTGAGAACAGTGTTTCCTATCCTGGGTGTTTTGTTATTCTAAATGAATTTGAAAATTGCTCTTTCTAACTTTATGAAAAATCAAGTTGGAAATTTGATGAGGCCTGCATTGAATATGTAGATTGCTTTTGGCAAGATGGCCAGTTTTATTATATTAACCCTGCAAGTTCATGAGCATGGGAGGTTTTTCCATTTTCTGAGATCTTCTTTGATTTATTTCTTCAGAGACTTGAAGTTCTTGTCATACAAAATTTTCATTTGCTTGCTTAAAGTCTAACTGAGGTATTTTATATTATTTGTAAGTATTGTGAAGGGTGTCATTTCTCTAATTTCTTCTTAGCCTCTTTATCCTTTGAGAAGGGGAAGTCTACTCAATTGTTTGAGTTAACTTTAGTTCCAGCCAATTTGCTGAAATTGTTTATCAATGTTAGGAGCTTTCTTTTGGATTTTTGGGGATCACTTAAGTATACCATCATATCATCTGCAAATAGTGATATTTTTACTTCTTCCTTTCCAATTTGTTTCCCTTTCACCTCCTTTTGCTCTCTGATTGCTCTGGCTAGGATTTTGAATACTATATTGAATAGGTAGGGAGAGACTGGCAGCTTTGTCTAGTCCCTTATTTTAGTGGGATTGTTTCAGATTACTCTCCATTTAGTTTGATGTTGGCTACTGGTTTGCTATATATTGCTTTTACTATGTTTAGTTATGAGCCTTGAATTCCTGATCTTTCCAAGACTTTTATCATGAATGGGTGTTGGATTTTGTCAAATGCTTTTTTAGCATCTAATGATATGATCATGTGCTTTTTTTTCCTTTGAGTATTTTATACAATGGATTACATTGATGGATTTTTGTATATTAAACCATTCCTGCATCCCTGGGATGGATTCTACTTGATCACGCTGGATGATCATTTTGATGTGTTCTTGGATTTAGTTTGCAAGAATTTTATTGAGTATTTCTGCATGGATATTCATAAGGGAAATTGGTCTGAAGTTCTTTTTCTTGGTTGGATCTTTGCATGGTTTATGTATAAATGTAATTTTGGCTTCATAGAAAGAATTGGGTAGTGCTCTCTCTGTTTCTATTTTGTGGAATTGTTTGAAGAGTATTGGTATTAGGTCTTCTTTGAAGGTCTGATAGAGTTCTGCACTAAACCCATCTACTCGTGGCATTTTTGGTTGGGAGACTTTTGACGATTGCTTCTATTTCTTTAGAGGTTATGGGACTGTTTAGATGGTTTATCTGAACCAAATTTAACTTTGGTACCTATTATCTGTCTAGAAAATTGTCCATTTTATCCAGATTTTCCAGTTTCGTTGAGTATAGGCTTTTGTAGTATGATCCGGAAATATTTTGAATTTCCTCAGATTCTTTTGTTATGTCTTCCCTTTCCTTTCTGAATCTGTAAATTTGGATACACCATCTGTACCCTCTGATTATTCTGGCTAAACGTTTATCTATCATGGTGATATTCTCAAAGAACCAGCTCCAGGTTTTGTTGATTTTTTTGTATAGTTTTTATTTCTACTTTGTTGATTTCAGCCCTGAGTATGATAATTTCTTGCTGTCTACTTCTCTTGGGTATATTTGCTTATTTTTCTTGCAGAACTTTTAAGTATGCTGTCAAGCTGCTAATGTATACTTTCTCCAGTTTCTTTTTGGAGGCACTCAGACCTATATGTTTTCCTCTTAGCATTGCTTTCATTGTGTCTCATAATTTGGGCATGTTGTGCCCTCATTTACATTAAATTCAAAAAAGTTCTTTATTTCTTCCTTGACCAAGTTATCATTGAGTAGAGCATTGTTCAACTTCCACATACATTTGGGCTTTCTGTTGTTATTCTTGTTATTGAATACCAGCCTTCATCCCTGTGATCTGATAGGATTCATGGGATTATTTCAATCTTATTGTATCTGTTGAATTTCTTTTTGTGTGACCAATTATATGGTCAATTTTGGAGAAAGTATAATGAGGTGGTGAGAAGAAATATATAGATGAAATGGTGTATAGATATCTGTTAAAGTTGTTTGGTTCATAACTTCACTTAGTTTCACTGTGTCTCTGTTTTCATTACTGTTCATTGATGACAATGGAGTGTTGAAGTCTCCCACTAATATTGTGTGAGGTGTAATGTGTGCTTTGAGCTTTAGTAAAGTTTCTTTATGAAGGTAAGTACCCTTCAATTTGGATCATAGTTATTCAGGATTAAGAGTTCATCTGGGTGTATTTTTCCTTTGATGAATATACAGTTTCCTTCCTTATCTTTTTTGATAACTTTTGGTTGAAAGTTGATTTTATTCAATATTAGAATGACTACACCAGCTTGTTTCTTGGGGCCATTTGCTTGGAAAATTTTATTCCAGCTTATTTCTCTGAGGTAGTGTCTGTCTTTGTTACTGTGTTGTGTTTCCTGTATGCAGCAAAATTATGGGTTCTCTTTACATATCCAGTCAGTCTATGTCTTTTTGTTGGGGAGCTGAGTTCACTGATGTTCAGCGATATTAAGCAAAAGCGATGGATGTTTTCTGATGTTTTTGTTTTTACATGTGGGATTATGTTTGTGTGGCTCTCTTCTTTGGGGCTTCTTAAAAGATTGCTTTTTTTGCTTTTTCCAGGTTGTAGTTTCTCTGCTTGTCTTGTAGTTTTCCATCTATTATCCTTTGTAGGGCTTGATTTGTGTGAAGATATTGTGTAAATTTGTTTACTCCATCATGGTTTCTCCATCTATGTTTATTGAAAGTTTTGCTGCGTATAGTAGCCTGGGGTGGCATTTTTGTTCTCTTAGGGTTTGTATGACATCTGCCCAGGATCTTTTGGTTTTCATAGTCTTCCATGAAAAGTCTCCCATTTTACGACAGTGGGCAGTGAAAGGTACCCTGATTCCTGGTGGAGAGAGGTCGAATCTCTGGGGACTCTAAAAGGAACAGGCACATTCCCAGACTCCCAGATCAGGGTGTCACTACTTGCACCCACCCCCAACCCCACAAACACCTGTAGAGAGATTTGAGGTAGACCAGTCAAGTAGAGCAATGCCCCAAGCCCCTCCTCCACAGGTGAGGATGAGACCACAGGTTACACAGGCTCAACACAGAGTAGTCACAGAGGACAATGACCCACCCCCTCCTCTACAGGTGAGGACATGACCACATCATGTAATTCTGATTGGTCTTTGTTTCTTGACTTTTTCCCTTACTGCTTTTAATATTCCTTCTTTGTTTTGTGCATTCTTTGTTTTTCTGTTTTGACTTTTATGTGACAGGAAGAATTTCTTTTCTAGTCCAATCTATTTGGTGCTCTGTAGGTTTCTTTTATGTTTATGGGCATCTCTATTTTTGAGTTAGGAAAATTTTGTTCTGTAATTTTGTTGAAGATATTTACTGACCCTTTAATTGGGAATCTTCACTCTCTTCTATACCTATTATTCCTAGTTTTCATTGTCTTATTATATCATGGGTTAAGAGTTTGTTTGTTTGTTTTGACTTTTTCCTTTTTCATTTTTTTTGATGGTTATGTTGATGCTTTCTATGGTATCTTCTGCATTTGAGATTCTCTCTTCTATTTCTTGTGTTCTGTTGGTGATATTTGCATCTATGACTCTTGATATCTTTCCTAGGTTTTCTATCTCCAAGGTAGTCTCTCCTTCTGATTACTTTACTGTTTCTATTTCCATTTTTAGATCCTGGATGGTTTTGTTGAATTCCTTCATCTGTTTGGGTTGTTTGCCTTTATTTACTTAAGGAATTTTAGTGCTTCCTCTTTAAGGGCTTCTACCTATTTGCCCATGTTCTCATGTATTTCTTTAAGGGAGTTATTTATGTCCTTAAAGTCCTTTATAATCATTATGAGATGTGATTTTAAATCCAAGTCTTGCTTTCCAGTGTGATGGTGTATCCAGGAGTTGCTATAGTAGGAGAACTGAGTTTTGATGATGCTAAGTAGCCTTGGTTTCAGGTGTTTATATTCTTGTCCTGATCTCTAGCCATCTGGTTATCTCTAGTGTTACCTTTCCTTCTTGTCTCTGATTGCAACCTGTCCATCCTTTGATTCTGGTTGTGTCAGAACTCCTCAGAGTCCATTCAGGGATCCTATAATCCTGTGATCCTGGGTGTTTCAGAGCACGTGTGATCCTGGCATGTTAAAGCACCTTGGATTTGGGCTTCCTCTGGGTGTTGTGCAAGTGGGTACAGTGCCAACACTCAATGTGTGCTCAGGGTACTGGATATTCTGGGATTGTTAAAATAAGCACAAGAAGAGTTTTGGGACCCACTCTACTATGATTTGGATTTCATCCAAAACTCCATTAATCAGCTGAAGTCCATAACCCCCAACTTTATAGAGAGGGCGTCAATATTTCTTAGGGTCTCCTGGAGTCTACATTAATACAGAACCAGTATCCAATAGATCCCAGAAAGTCTGTTTATTTCCTTTCCCCCATGCTGATTTTGTTTTGGGGGGTGGAGAATTTGAGAAAGGCTAACAGGCAAAACTTTTAGGTGATTTATTGAAGTCCTTCCTGTGAGAGGAACAGCACACCTGGCAATTCCATTGTTCAAAGTGTTTTCAGTCTGCAAACTAGTTTGTCTGGAAATTGATTCACAGGGTAAGATTCCCTTTTGTTATGATACAGTGTAGACTTTCCTTTGTTTCTTTGAGAATTTTTCCAGTTATTCAAATCAAACATTTATTAGGCTTCTTGTTTACTTCATACCTGGGGAGACTGTGATTAATCAGTCAATGTCAAAAGTACATATATGTCATAACACCCTAAAACTCACTTTGCTTTTGCTAACCATTATGGGTTAGGTCTTTATCGGCATTCCTTTATCTATGGTGCCCATTATGATAACTACCTTTAGTTATAATAATCTTACCTTTAGTGATTCAGTGCTTTCACCTGGCCCCTGCTGCCTCAAGGTCCAATTAAGCCCATTGCACTTAATGCATCCAATTAAGCAGGCTCCTCTCCAACCCTAAGGTCTGGACCAAGGAAGAAAGTGACAACAAAGTTCTGCAAATGTACTGGTGCCCTTCTCACCATTTGTGCATCTTAATGAAGGGTATGCATGTCTTCTGTTTCTTCCCCCTGTGGAGGATCAAGTTTTACAGAGTGTATCCACTATAGCATATCAGTTTTCCTGGACTTTAAAATTCCTTCATCAACATCAAGGCAAGTGATACCACACATTGACATTTCCTCTTTAGTAGGCAATTTTTTGACAAATGCTTCAGCTAACCATTCAAGCAAATATTCTGTTGTTATTTTCTGAGTAAGTTTCTATATTAAACCTAGAATCTGATATCAGAGGGCCCAGGTCAATAAATTCAGCTTGACACAGTTTGCTGTTCTTTACACCATTATCCCACACCATTAAAATTCATTCCTACACATATTTATCAGATTTCCACTTGAGAGAATTAGCAAACTCATTAAGCTCTTTAGTAGTATAGCACGTTTCCTCATGGACTAAAATTTCTACCTCCCCTCTAGCATCCTGCTTTTCCTTAAGTATATTATAGTTATGGAGGCAACTATTGGTGGTCCCTGAAGAATATCACTATTGTCTTGCCTGACATTTCTGTTATAGAAAGTCACCATTGGTTTAACAGACAATGAAGAATTATTTTTTTCAGTCACTGTTGAAAAAGAATATTTCAAGGGATGAGAATGATGGCTCACACTATGTTTTCAGTTTAAATTGCCATGCTTAAGGTACTGTAAAGCAATAATGCATCCACCTTGTAAGCCCCATTTGCTCTAGCATAAACCACTTCCTGGAATGCTGGGGGATATTGCTCATGTGAGAAAAGAAGCCACCTGTTTTCACTCTTGTAAACAATGTTGGTTGCCCTAACTGCAGAAGAGGTGTTGGAGGACACATAGGTGGGAGGTACATAGGCAGGAAGTACATCACTTTGTGGGTTTTGCCTTTATAAGCACTTGACTAACATAATTCATCTCCATTTTCTGGGAATAATGGGTTTGGACCCGACTAGCCCGTATTTAATAAAATATGCTAAATATTTGGCTCAAAAACAGTATGTATATAAATACAACATATGTGGTCAGTTAACAAATAAACATACTTATATACGCCAGTATAATATAATTATATATTGCATACATGTTAGAAGACAATCATTTAGACTGTGTGCATCTGGAATTAGTTTTATCACTAAGTTCATTTTGTCCATCACCATATTCTGGAATGCTAGAAATTGACTAATTTTATCACAGAGTTCACCCCTATTCTTCATCAATTTATTAAGATATGCCAAGAGCAATCAACTGTTATCATCATTTTCCTCATTTTCTGAAAACAGTCAAAAGTTGTATATATAGGATTACCAAATCCATTGCTGCTGTCAATTTGTGAATCAGGACAGTCGAACCCATTTATCTCCTTAAATTTGTAATTGTAATTCACACCATGGAATTCAGTACTCTCTGAAAATCCCTCACGAGTAGCCCTCACGGGTGGATTCAATAATTGAAGAGGCTTTGGTAATTGTAGGTGTTGACTAATTATCAAAGGCTATTCTACTTACTAAAAAAGTTTTGTCTATATGCTTCTATTGTTCTAGAACCACATCTCATACCAAAACGGAACTTATAGAATGTGTGTGTGTGTGTGTGTGTGTGTGTGTGTGTGTGTATGTGTGTGTGTATTATGTGTGATTTATTTGAAGGAATTATCGATGCAGCCCATCTAGTCCAACAGTGGCTGGCTTTAAATGGAAAGTCCAAGAATCCAGTAGTTACTCAGTCCACAAAGAAAGCTAGACTCTAATGCCAGTAAAGAAATGGACAGTGAGGGCAAGCAGGCAAAGAGAAAAATCTTTTTTCTTCAGTGTCCTTTTATTAGCTTTTCGCAGAAGGAATAGCCTAGTTTAAAGGTATGTCTTCCTGAACAAGAACCAGATTAAAGGGATCTGTCTTCCAACATTAAGATGTGGAATAAAGGCTTGTGTCATACTACCTCAAATATCTGGATTAAAAGTGAATATACCTACTTCAAATTAAACAAAAATCCATCTCAGTCGTGTCCTACATTTTTGGAGTTTAGCTAATTCTTATTGCAGTCAAGTTAGTAATTGAGAATAGATAGATATCACAGAGCTTAAATGTACGTTTTGGTATATAATACTCAGTCTATAGCATTGCATATTGATATTATATTTCTTATTTTGTACATTGGTTTTAAGAATCTAGTCCCTGATTTTGTGACGTGTAATCATTCTATAGGGAGACACTTTGAAATCATAAAGCAGTCCATTCTTCACCAAAATCTTCCCTTAGAAAGTTACATATTAAACATTAGATAAATAAAAATGGTAGGCTATTTGGGTAAATAAAGATGACAGATTAAAAATTTTTCTCATTTACAAAAGAAGCTATGATATGTGCTTCTTTTTTAACACTGTTCTCTTTTTATAAATAGTTTCTAGAAATAACATTTAGTGATGTAAAATGTGATGCAACAGTTATTTCTGATTTAATTTTGATCCAAATAAAATTTATATATTTTCATTTTACCTTTTACAATCAATGTTATGATTAACATGGTCATTTTTATCATTGGAAACTTTTTTCCATTTTTAGAGATATCATAGCAGTAGAAATACTAAGTAAAAATGTATAAACAATTAGGTCAGAATTTGTGACATGGCATAATCCTAATGCTCACTATCTTAGGGTCATATTGCTGTGAACAGACACCATGACCAACATGAGTTTTATAAAGGATAACATTTAATTGGGGCTGGCTTACAGGTTCAGAGGTTCAGTCCATTATTATCAAGGTGCGAGCATGGCAGCATCACAGAATCCAGGCAGGTATGGTGCAGGGGGAGTTGAGTTCTACATCTTCACCTGAAGGAAGTCTGGAACACACTGAGCACCCCCAGGCAGCTAGGAGGAGGGTCTCCAAGCCCACCCCACAGTGACACACTTCCTCCAACAAAGCCACTCCCTTGGCCAAGCACATGCAAACCATCACACTCACAAACGTTAAAATCTAGCAAGGGAAAGGGCTATTGTTTCAACAATCATAGAAATATACAAAATGGTAGGGTTAACTATGCTTTAGTTGAGTATACCTGACTGAATCACTAATGTAAATTCAGAAAATATATAATAATTTTGTAATGTAGTATACAGTTGTTCCCAAGACACACTGAAGATAAATAATGTGCCTAAAGCTAACAAAATATGTATAGATTGAGTCAACATTTTAAATTTATTTGTAAAATTTGGCTCCTACCTTGTTAATAGATTATACAATCCTTACGGGAAAATATATGGACTTAAAGGAGCACCTTTAATTAACAATTTCAAATGACTTGATTGATTTTCAGGCCTTTCTTGCATCTAGAACCCTATATGGAATGGCAATTGTGCACAACTCTACATAGTGTTGGGCTTTTTTCTTGAATAATATATCCATACTAGATAAAGCACATATATTTTGTATCCTCAAATCTATCCAAGCAATATTCATACTTTCTTGGCAATGACTGACAGCCTCTCATTGCTTCATCAGATACTTTTGCATGAATAATTGTATATCATTTCTTAAAAAATTGGCTGAATTTACCAAGCTCACAATTATTTTTGCTTTGAAAAATAGTGAAACAGATGGCAACAGCAGTCATACAAGCACCTGGCTTTTGTTTCAGCATTCTAGGTGAGCTCTCAGTTAAGAAAATTAATTTATTTTGGTGATGATTTCTTTTAGCTCTCAAATGATGTCCCCCAGTGATTTCTTTTAGCTCTCAAATGATGTCCCCCAGTTGAATTTCAAGCAGTACAATCTTCTGAAATATCAGCAAGCCTTTTTTCCCCACAACTTCTAATCAAATGATGTCTTTAGTAATACATAAAAGAAAGTAAAACACATAAAAGAAATTAAAAGAAAAATACTTTGATAGGTTGTTTCTCACCAACACTAATTTTTTTCAATGTTTCTCTAGAGTTGAGATCACAGTGTCAGCCAAATGCCACCTGTTTATATGTTAACTTTAATAAACGTTATTGCTTTATCTCTAATGACTCTTTAATCTGACATTAATGGAATTTATTCCCTACACTAATAATGAAGAATGCAATGTTTCACTTAACTTTCGAAATAGCGGAATTAAGATCATAGAAACATACTCTCTATTTTCTCTTTGACTGCCTTATCAATAAAGTTATTAGAATAAAACACAACTTGATTCAGCTAGACATGATCTTGTTATGGAGTACAATTGTATGAGAAAGCAGAGGCAATAATTCTATCAGTTGCATGTACTACTTCCATAAAACAACAAACAGTATCTCAACATGATATTCAGAAGAAAATATCAATCTTCACAGGGAAACCATAATGATGGCATGAGGTCTTCAAAATGAGAAGAGAATTATATTTAGTGCAAGGATAGTGTGACAGAAGCTTAAAAATAGCACCCATTGGGTTGGGGATTTGGCTCAGTGGAAGAGCGCTTGCCTAGTAAGCGCAAGGCCCTGGGTTCGGTTCCCAGCTCTGAAAAAAAGAAAAAAAAAGAAATGTAAAAAAAAATAGCACCCATTACTGTAAGAAGGCAAATATTTAGCCTAATATGTAATAATATTCTCGCTAATATTTTACAAGCTTTGCTCACTTTGCTTTGAACAATTTATAAACAAATTAAGCTGATTTGATTCAGTGACTTTGTTATGCAAGTCTGCAGGTAAGTAGACTATATGAACCTTGGTCTTCTCCAGTTGAACAATTCTATGGTGAAGGGAAAGCCCAAATTCCAATCTTGTCTTGGGATATTAGGCTAATCTAACAAGAAAGCAGCTGGTGTTTGGAGTTGTGTAAACGACCTTCGGTCAACTATTATTCTAATTGTAGTAAAATATCAATGAAGCAGTCTAATTTGATAAGTTTTATTTAACCAACACTCTAAATTTTAGATACTTTCTTGGAAGTGACATACAAAGTCTTTGTTTTAATGCTAGTCATTAAATAGCCTTTAACAAAATCTGGGAAACTATAGACAGATGGGTAAAAAACGACCTAAGGACGTGTACACAGATTTATAATTCAGAGGAAGGGAAGCTCATGAGACAGCCACGAATAGATCTTGGAACAGTTCCCTAAGATGAATACTCAGAATCTGTTTTGACACAAAGGTAACATCTAAGAACAAAGGCCACCTGAGCATATGAAATCTAGACAGGCAACTCAAAATTAGGTTATTCTTCCGAAATGACTTATCTGGGGAAGTGATGCTTCAGTACCTGGACTTGGAGGAAGGAAGAAGCAATAAAGAAATAGGATCAAAGAAGTAGGCTTAGTGCCAAGAGTGAAATTGGCACAGGAAACATATATCACTTAGCTACTAAAGTAGTATACAATATGTTCAACATTTCCTTTGGTATAAATAATGGGAAAGCTTATTTTTCAATGAGATTATTATGGAATGATGGAGTTATTTATGCAGAGACCATTAAATTACATGATTCTTTTTTTTTATCAACTTGAGTATTTCTTATATACATTTCGAGTGTTATTCCCTTTCCCAGTTTCCGGGCAAACATCCCCCTCCCCCCTCCCCTTCCTTATGGGTGTTCCCCTCACAACCCTCCCCCCATTGCCGCCATCCCCCCAACAGTCTAGTTCACTGGGGGTTCAGTCTTAGCAGGACCCAGGGCTTCCCCTTCCACTGGTGCTCTTACTAGGATATTCATTGCTACCTATGAGGTCAGAGTCCAGGGTCAGTCCATGTATAGTCTTTAGGTAGTGGCTTAGTCCCTGGAAGCTCTGGTTGCTTGGCATTGTTGTACATATGGGGTCTCGAGCCCCTTCAAGCTCTTCCAGTTCTTTCTCTGATTCCTTCAACGGGGGTCCTATTCTCAGTTCAGTGGTTTGCTGCTGGCATTCGCCTCTGTATTTGCTGTATTCTGGCTGTGTCTCTCAGGAGCGATCTACATCCGGCTCCTGTCAGTCTGCACTTCTTTGCTTCATCCATCTTGTCTAATTGGGTGGCTGTATATGTATGGGCCACATGTGGGGCAGGCTCTGATTGGGTGTTCCTTCAGTCTCTGTTTTAATCTTTGCCTCTCCCTTCCCTGCCAAGGGTATTCTTTTTCCTCATTTAAAGAAGGAGTGAAGCATTCACATTTTGATCATCCGTCTTGAGTTTCGTTTGTTCTAGGGATCAAGGGTAATTCAAGCAATTGGGCTAATAGCCACTTATCAATGAGTGCATACCATGTATGTCTTTCTGTGATTGGGTTAGCTCACTCAGGACGATATTTTCCAGTTCCAACCATTTGCCTACGAATTTCATAAAGTCGTTTTTGATAGCTGAGTAATATTCCATTGTGTAGATGTACCACATTTTATGTATCCATTCCTCTGTTGAAGGGCATCTGGGTTCTTTCCAGTTTCTGGCTATTATAAATAAGGCTGCGATGAACATAGTGGAGCACGTGTCTCTTTTATATGTTGAGGCATCTTTTGGGTATATGCCCAAGAGAGGTATAGCTGGATCCTCAGGCAGTTCAATGTCCAATTTTCTGAGGAACCTCCAGACTGATTTCCAGAATGGTTTTACCAGTCTGCAATCCCACCAACAATGGAGGAGTGTTCCTCTTTCTCCACATCCTCGCCAGCATCTGCTGTCACCTGAGTTTTTGATCTTAGCCATTCTCACTGGTGTGAGGTGAAATCTCAGGGTTGTTTTGATTTGCATTTCCCTTATGACTAAAGATGTTGAACATTTCTTTAGGTGTTTCTCAGCCATTCGGCATTCCTCAGCTGTGAATTCTTTGTTTAGCTCTGAACCCCATTTTTAATAGGGTTATTTGTTTCCCTGCGGTCTAACTTCTTGAGTTCTTTGTATATTTTGGATATAAGGCCTCTGTCTGTTGTAGGATTGGTAAAGATCTTTTCCCAATTTGTTGGTTGCCGTTTTGTCTTACCACAGTGTCCTTTGCCTTACAGAAGCTTTGCAGTTTTATGAGATCCCATTTGTTGATTCTTGATCTTAGAGCGTAAGCCATTGGTGTTTTGTTCAGGAAATTTTTTCCAGTGGCCATGTGTTCCAGATGCTTCCCTAGTTTTTCTTCTATTAGTTTGCGTGTGTCTGGTTTGATGTGGAGGTCCTTGATCCACTTGGACTTAAGCTTTGTACAGGGTGATAAGCATAGATCGATCTGCATTCTTCTACATGTTGCCCTCCAGTTGAACCAGCACCATTTGCTGAAAATGCTATCTTTTTTCCATTGGATGGTTTTGGCTCCTTTGTCAAAAGTCAAGTGACCATAGGTTTGGGTTCATTTCTGGGTCTTCAATTCTATTCCATTGGTCTATCTGTCTGTCTCTGTACCAATACCATGCAGTTTTTATCACTATTGCTCTGTAATACTGCTTGAGTTCAGGGATAGTGATTCCCCCTGAAGTCCTTTTATTGTTGAGGATAGCTTTAGCTATCCTGGGTTTTTTGTTATTCCAGATGAATTTGCAAATTGTTCTGTCTAACTCTTTGAAGAATTGGATTGGTATTTTGATGGGGATTGCATTGAATCTGTAGATTGCTTTTGGTCAAATGGCCATTTTTACTATGTTAATCCTGCCAATCCATGAGCATGGGAGATCTTTCCATCTTCTGAGGTCTTCTTCAATTTCTTTCCTCAGTGTCTTGAAGTTCTTATTGTACAGATCTTTTACTTGCTTGGTTAAAGTCACACCGAGGTACTTTATATTATTTGGGTCTATTATGAAGGGTGTCGTTTCCCTAATTTCTTTCTCGGCTTGTTTCTCTTTTGTATAGAGGAAGGCAACTGATTTATTTGAGTTAATTTTATACCCAGCCACTTTGCTGAAGTTGTTTATCAGCTTTAGTAGTTCTCTGGTGGAACTTTTGGGATCACTTAAATATACTATCATATCATCTGCAAATAGTGATATTTTGACCTCTTCTTTTCCGAACTGTATCCCCTTGATCTCCTTTTGTTGTCTGATTGCTCTGGCTAGAACTTCAAGAACTATATTGAATAAGTAGGGAGAGAGTGGGCAGCCTTGTCTAGTCCCTGATTTTAGTGGGATTGCTTCAAGTTTCTCTCCATTTATGTTACTTTAATGTTAGCAACTGGTTTGCTGTATATGGCTTTTATTATGTTTAGGTATGGGCCTTGAATTCCTATTCTTTCCAGGACTTTTATCATGAAGGGGTGTTGAATTTTGTCAAATGCTTTCTCAGCATCTAATGAAATGATCTCATGTGGTTCTGTTCTTTCAGTTTGTTTATATAATGGATCACGTTGATGGTTTTCCGTATATTAAACCATCCCTGTATGCCTGGGATGAAGCCTACTTGATCATGGTGGATGATTGTTTTGATGTGCTCTTGAATTCGGTTTGCCAGAATTTTATTGAGTATTTTTGCGTCGATATTCATAAGGGAAATTGGTCTGAAGTTCTTTCTTTGTTGTGTCTTTTTGTGGTTTAGGTATAAGAGTAATTGTGGCTTCGTAGAAGGTATTCGGTAGTGATCCATCTGTTTCAATTTTGTGGAATAGTTCGGATAATATTGGTATGAGGTCTTCTATGAAGGTTTGATAGAATTCTGGACTAAACTCGTCTGGACCTGGGTTCTTTTTGGTTGGGAGACCTTTAATGACTGCTTCTATTTCCTTAGGAGTTATGGGGTTATTTAACTGGTTTATCTGTTCCTGATTTAACTTCGGTACCTGGTATCTGTCTAGGAAATTGTCCATTTCCTGAAGATTTTCAAGTTTTGTTGAATATAGGTTTTTTATAGTAAGAGCTGATGATTTTTTGAATTTCCTCTGAATCTGTAGTTATCTCTCCCTTTTCATTTCTGATTTTGTTAATTTGGACGCACTCTCTGTGTCCTCTCGTTAGTCTGGCTAAGGGTTTATCTCTCTTGTTGATTTTCTCAAAGAACCAACTTTTGGTTCTGTTGATTCTTTCTATGGTCCTTTTTGTTTCTGCTTGGTTGATTTCAGCTCTGAGTTTGATTATTTCCTGCCTTCTCCTCCTCCTGGGTGTATATGCTTCTTTTTGTTCTAGAGCTTTTAGGTGTGCTCTCAAGCTGCTGACATATGCTCTTTCGTGTTTCTTTCAGCAGGCACTCATCGCTATGAGTTTTCCTCTTAGCACAGCTTTCATTGTGTCCCATAATTTTGGGTATGTTGTACCTTCATTTTCATTAAATTCTAAAAAGTCTTTAATTTCTTTCTTTATTTCTTCCTTGACCAGGTTATCATTGAGTAGAGCATTGTTCAATTTCCACCTATATGTGGGCATTCTTCCCTTATTGTTATTGAAGACAAATTTTAGGCTGTGGTGGTCTGATAGCACGCATGGGATTATTTCTATCTTTCTGTACCTGTTGAGGCCCGTTTTTTGACCAATTATATGGTCAATTTTGGAGAAAGTACTATGAGGAGCTGAGAAGAAGGTATATCCTTTTGCTTTAGGATAGAATGTTCTATAAATATCCGTTAAGTCCATTTGGCTGATGACTTCTCTTAGTCTGTTGACATTTCTGTTTAATTTCTGTTTCAATGATCTGTCCATTGATGAGAGTGGGGTGTTGAAATCTCCTACTATTATTGTGTGAGGTGCAATGTGTGTTTTGAGCTTTAGTAAGGTTTCTTTTACCTATGTAGGTGCCCTTGTATTTGGGGCATAGATATTTAGGATTGAGAGTTCATCTTGGTGGATTTTTCCTTTGATGAATATGAAGTGTCCTTCCTTATCTTTTTTGATGACTTTTAGTTGAAAATTGATTTTATTTGATATTAGAATGGCTACTCCAGCTTGCTTCTTCTGACCATTTGCTTGGAAAGTTGTTTTTCAGCCTTTCACTCTGAGGTAGTGTCTATCTTTGTCTCTGAGGTGTGTTTCCTGTAGGCAGCAGAATGCTGGGTCCTCGTTGCGTATCCAGTTTGTTAATCTATTTCTTTTTATTGGGGAGTTGAGGCCTTTGATGTTGAGAGATATTAAGGAATAGTGATTATTGCTTCCCGTTATGTTCATATTTGGATGTGAGGTTATGTTTGTGTGCTTTCATTCTCTTTGTTTTGTTGCCAAGACAATTAGTTTCTTGCTTCTTCTAGGGTATAGCTTGCCTCCTTATGTTGGGCTTTACCATTTATTATCCTTTGTAGTGCTGGATTTGTAGAAAGATATTGTGTAAGTTTGGTTTTGTCATGGAATATCTTGGTTTCTCCATCTATGTTAATTGAGAGTTTTGCTGGATACAGTAACCTGGGCTGGCATTTGTGTTCTCTTAGGGTCTGTTTGACATCAGTCCAGGATCTTCTGGCCTTCATAGTTTCTGCCGAAAAGTCTGGTGTGATTCTGATAGGTCTGCCTTTATATGTTACTTGACCTTTTTCCCTTACTGCTTTTAATATTCTTTCTTTATTTTGTGCGTTTGGTGTTTTGACAATTATGTGACGGGAGGTGTTTCTTTTCTGGTCCAATCTATTTGGAGTTCTGTAGGCTTCTTGTATGTCTATGGGTATCTCTTTTTTTAGGTTAGGGAAGTTTTCTTCTATGATTTTGTTGAAGATATTTACTGGTCCTTTGAGCTGGGAGTCTTCACTCTCTTCTATACCTATTATCCTTAGGTTTGATCTTCTCATTGAGTCCTGGATTTCCTGTATGTTTTGGACCAGTAGCTTTTTCCGATTTACATTATCTTTGACAGTTGAGTCAATGATTTCTATGGAATCTTCTGCTCCTGAGATTCTCTCTTCCATCTCTTGTATTCTGTTGGTGAAGCTTGTATCTACAGCTCCTTGTCTCTTCTTTTGGTTTTCTATATCCATGGTTGTTTCCATGTGTTCTTTCTTGATTGCTTCTATTTCCATTTTTAATTCCTTCAACTGTTTGATTGTGTTTTCCTGGAATTCTTTCAGGGATTTTTGCGATTCCTCTCTGTAGGCTTCTACTTGTTTATTAATGTTTTCCTGTGTTTCCCTAAGGGAGTTCTTCACGTCTTTCTTGAAGTCCTCCAGCATCATGATCAAATATGATTTTGACACTAGATCTTGCTTTTCTGGTGTGTTTGGATATTCTATGTTTGTTTTGGTGGGAGAATTGGGCTCCGATGATGCCATGTAGTCTCGGTTTCTGTTGCTTGGGTTCCTGCGCTTGCCTCTCACCATCAGATTATCTCTAGTGTTACTTTGTTCTGCTATTTCTGACAGTGGCTAGACTGTCCTATAAGCCTGTGTGTCAGGAGTGCTGTAGACCTGTTTTCCTCTCTTTCAGTCTGTTATGGGGACAGAGTGTTCTGCTTTTGGGCGTGTAGTTTTTCCTCTCTACAGGTCTTCAGCTGTTCCTGTGGGCCTGTGTCTTGAGTTCACCAGGCAGCTTTCTTGCAGCAGAAAAGTTGGTCTTACCTGTGGTCCTGAGGCTCAAGTTCGCTCCTGGGGTGCTGCCCACGGGCTCTCTGCAGCGGCAGCAACCAGGAAGATATGCGCTGCCCTTTCCGGACCTTCAGTGCACCAGGGTTCCAGATGGCCTTTGGTGTTTTCCTCTGGTGTCCGAGATGTGTGTGCAGAGAGCAGTCTCTTCTGGTTTCCCAGGCTTGTCTGCCTCTCTGAAGGTTTAGCTTTGCCTCCCACGGGATTTGGGTGCAGAGAACTGTTTATCTGGTCTGTTTCCTTCAGGTTATGGCGGTGTCTCAGGCAGGGGTCCTGCCGCTCCTTGGCCCTCCCCCACGGGAGCCCAGAGGCCGTATACAGATTCCTCTTGGGCCAGGAATGTGGGCAGGGGTGGGCAGTGTTGGTGTTCTCTTCTGCTCTGCAGCCTCAGGAGTGCCCACCTGACCAGGTGGTTGGGTCTCTCTCTCACGGGGTCTGGGAGCAGAGAGTTGCTGCAGGCTGGGATCCGCGGGTCTACATGATTCTTTATGCTTGGATTGATTATCCCTCTTGGGTAATGGATTCGGGTTAAACTGTATGTGAAATGCTTTTTTTTTTTATTGCTCTTGTTGTTTTATTTGTTTCTTTTTCTTTTGCTTTTACTGTGGCAAGAAGAGTTGAAAGCCTGGGAGAACCAGCTAATAAAAACCACACAGAGAAGTGGTGCTCTCACTTGCAGAATAGCAGTTTTACTGGCGATGGTAAAGATGAGAAATTAGGCCAAAGCAGCAAGAAAGTTTATGATCCTAGACACAGCCGACAGACGTTAGATATATGTGGCAATTTGTGTGCAGCAGGATAAGCAGGGACTAACTGGTTCAGCTGCTGCTCTAGATGATATCACACCTCTGGCAGATGGATGTGTTTAATTGCTACAGAAGTGACTATGGATGATAGGGTCTCTGAAATATTCTGAAAGCATGGGAAAAAACTTTTAGTTCATAGATAGTGACAGCTTTTCAAAATCATACTTAACTTCTTCAGTGAGTGGTTATTTTTTTAATTGGATATTTTTTGTGTATATTTCAAATGTTATTCCCTTTCCCGGTTTACTGTCCATAAACCTGAATCCCATCAGTGTGCCCCTTCTTCCATTACAATGTTCCCCCTCCTCAAACATGCCTTATGCTTCCTGTCTCCCACCCTGACATTCCCTTACACTGCCAGATCCATCCTTGCAGGACCAAAGGGTTTCTCCTACCATTGGTGAGCAACAAGGTCATCCTCTGCCACATGTACAGCTGGACCCATGAGTCTGACCATGTGTAGAGTCTTTGGGTAGTGGTTTAGTACCTACAAGCTCTGATTGGTTGGTATTGTTGTTCTTATGGGGTTGCAAGCCCCTTCAGCTCCTTCAATCCTTTCTCTAACTCCTCAACAGGAACCCTATTCTCAGCTCAATACATTGCTGCAAGCATTCACCTCTGCATTTGTAACACTTTGGCTGAGATTCTTGGGAGATGGCTATATCAGGCTCTTTTCAGCATGCACTTATAGACTTCATCAAGTATTGTCTAGTTTTGTGATTGTATGTTTAAGGGCTGGATCCCCAGGTGGTACAGGTTCTGAATGGCCATTCCTTCAATCTTTGCTCCAAATGTTGTCTCCATATCTCCTCCTACGAATACTTTTGTTCCCCCTTTAAAGAAGGACTGAAGTGTCCATACTATGGTTGTCCTTCTTCTTGAGCTTCATGTGGTCTGTGGATTTTATCTTAGGAAATTTTAGCTTTTGGGCTAATTACCACTATCAATGAGTGCATACTGTGTGTTTTTTGTGATTGTTACATCACTCAGGATGATATTTTCTAGTTCCATTCATTTGCCTATGATTTCATGAATTAATGTTTTTTGGTATCTGAGTAGTACTCCTGAAAGGTAGAAGTTTAAGATTGTCCCCCTAGACAAAAGTTTAGAGCAGAACAATTACACCAGCTGGTTTGGCAACTATCTCCCAGGAACTAGCTGACCATAAAGTTTGATTAAACTCTTAAAGAACAATCTTGAGAAACAGGAAGCTTCTCCCAGGAACCGGCAGACTATAAAGTTAAACAATCTTGAGAAACAGGGAGTTTCTCCTTGTGATTTTTCACTGGTATTTTCGATATTTTCCAATGACTCCATCCCTATGCCCTTAGGTTGATATTTTTGTGGTTCTTCATTTAAATACCTCTTCTCCCAACCACTTGGGGTCGAACTCCTCTGCGCCTGTGTGGTATACGAGTCTCAACCCCAGTCCACTGGTTCCTATCAATAAACCTCATGTAAATTACAGCAAGGACGGTCTTATGTGAGTTCTTGGGGGGTCACGTCATCCTGAGACTTGAGTGAGGGTCCCCCCACTCCAGGGATCTTTCACTCCACTGTGCAGATGTAATAAATTTTCTGAATCCATTTCTCTGTTGAAAGGCATCTGGATTCTTTCCAGCTTCTGGAGATTTCAAATATAGCTGCTAAGAACGTAGGAGTATGTGTCTTTGATGTATGTTAGAGAATCCTTTGGTTATATGCTAAGAGGTGGTATAGTTGGATCTAGGTAGTACCCTGTCCAGTTTTCCGAGGAACCTCAGAATGGTTTCGAGAGTGGTTGTACCAACTTGAAATCCCACCAACAATGGAGGACTATTCCTCTTTCTTCACATCCTCACCAGCACCTGAGATTTTTTTTTTCTGGAGCTGGGGACCAAACCCAGGGCCTTGCGTTTCCTAGGCAAGCACTCTGCCTGAGATTTTGATCTTAGCCATTCGGACTAGTGTGAGTTAGAATCTCAGGGTTGTTTTGATTGCAGTTTCCTCATGACTAAGGATGTTGAATATTTCTTTAGGTACTTCTCATTTATTCAATATTGCTCAGCTGAAAATTCTTCATTTACCACTGTACCCCATTTTAAAAGAGGCATTTGGTTCTCTGGAATCTAATGTCTTAAGATCATTGTATGTATTGGATATTAGCCATCTATTGGTTGCCATTTTGTCCTAATGACAGTGTCCTTTGCATTATAGAAGCTTTGCAGTTTTATGATCTTGATCTTAGAGCATAAGACATTGGTGTTTTGTTCAGGAAATTTTCCCCTGTGCCCATGCATTTGAGGCTCTTTCCCAATTTTTTTTCTATTAGTTTGAGTGTATCTGGTTTTATTTGGAGGTTCTTGATCCACTTGGACTTCAGCTTTATATAAGGTGATAAAGATGGATTGATTTGCATTCTTCTACATGCTGACCTCCAGTTAAACCAGCACCATTTGTTGAAAATGCTATCTTTTTCCACTGGATGTCTTTAGTTGCTTTGTCCAAGACCAAGTGACCATAGGTGTGTGGGTTCATTTCTGGGTCTTCCATTCTATTCCATTGATCTACCTGCCTGTCTCTGTACCAGCACCCTACAGTTTTTTTTTTTAAATCAATATTGTTCTGCAATACTGCTTGAGGTCAGGGAGGGTGATTCCTCCAGAAGTTCTCTTATTGTTGATGATAGTTTTCCCTATCCTGGGTTTTTTGTTATTCCAAATGAATTTGCAAATTGCCCTTCCTAAATCTATGAAGAATTGAGTTAACATTTTGAAGGGGATTGCATTGAGTTAGTATACTGCTTTTGGAAAAATGGCCATTTTTATTGTACTAACCCTACCAATCCATGAGCACTGGAGATCTTTCAATCCTCTGAAATCTTTTTTAATTTCTTTTTTCAGAGACTTGAAGTTCCTGTCATACATATCTTTCACTGGCTTGGTTAGAAGCACACTGAAGTAATTTATGTTACTTGTGACTATTGTGAAGGGTGTCATTTCCCTAATTTATTTCTCAGCCTGTTTTTCCTTTGAATAGAGGAAAGCTATTGATTTGCTTCATTTACTTTTATACCCAGCCACATTGCTGAAGTTGTTTATCAGCTTTAGTATTTCTCTGGTGGAACTTTTGTGGTCATTTAACATATCATCTGCAAATAGTGATATTTTGACTTCCTTTCCAATTTGTATACCTTTCACTTTCTTTTGTTGTCTAATTGCTTTGGTTAGGACTTCGAGTACTATACTGAAAAACAAAGAGAGAGTGGACAGTCTTGTCCAGTCATTGATCTTAGTGGGATTGCTTCAAGTTTCTCTCCATTTAGTTTGATGTTGGCTACTGGTTTGCTGTATATTGCTTATAGTATGTTATGGTATGGGCCTTGAATTCCTGATCTTTCCAAGACTTTTAACATGAAGGTATGTTGAATTTTGTCAAATGTTTCTCAGTATCTAATGAGATGATCATGTACCCTCCCCATTGAATTTGTTTACATATTGTATTAAGTTGATGGATTTCAGTATATTGAATCATCCCTGCATCCCTTGGAGGAAGTGTAGGAGCCAATCAGCCCTACGTCCAGGAGGGCCCACTCACAAAAATACCAAGATGGAAATTGATGCAATAAGCAGGAGGTTTAATAATCCAGTACACTGGGGTGACCTTATAATTGGGACAGAGGCAACCCCAAAGAACAAAGGCCCACACCCTTTGTACTGTTTCAGAGTATAGGCTTTAGGTTACAGCATGAGTTGGTTGTTTCTCATTGGTGGGGCCTATTATTTTTTAATTCATTGGTGGCTGCCTTTTATCCTTTGAATTCATTGAAAGCCTTTTGTGGGAAAATATTTTTGGCATGCAGAGGGAGTGGTGAAAGACCCAGGCTAAGGGTGTTTAACTCATTTCCTGGAACAGGGTGTTTTCCTAAATTCCACCTGGTGTTTGCCTAAGGCAGTCTTTGTCCTTAAGTTTGAATCTAACAGAAGCCATAGTTGATCATGATGGATGTTCATTTTGATGTGTTCTTGGATTCGGTTTCTGAGAATTTTATTAAGCATTCTTGAGTTGATATTCATAAGGGAAATTGGTCTAACGTTCTCTTCTTTCTTGGGTCTTTGTGTAGTTTAGGTATAAGAGTAATTGTTGCTTCATAGAAGGAATTAAGTAGTGCTCCCTCTCTTTGTATTTTCTGGCATAATTTGGCCAATATTGATATGAGGTCTTCTATAAAGATCTTTTAGAAATCTGCACTAAATCCACCTGCTCCTGGTCTTTCTTCTGTTGGTAGACTTTTAATTACTGCTTCTATGACTTTAGGATTTATGGGACTGTTTAAATGGTTTATCAGATCCTGATTTAACTTTGGTACCTGATATCTGTCTAGAAAATTGTCCATTTCCTCCAGATTTTCAAGTTTTATTGAATGTAGGCTTTTGTAGTAGGATTCGAAGATTTTTTGAATTTCCATAGATTCTGTTGTTATGTTTCCAATTTCATTTCTTATTTTGTTAATTTGGATACACTGTCTGTGCCCTCGGTTCTGACTAAGGAGTTATTTATCTTGTTGATTTTCTCTAACAAACAGCTCCTGGTTTCATTGATTCTTTGTATAGTTCTTTTTGTTTCTACTTGGTTGATTTCAATCATGAGTTTGATTATTTCCTGACTTCTACTCCTCTTAGGTATATTTGTTTCTTTTTGTTCTAGAGCTTTTAGTTGTGCTGTCAAGCTGCTAATTTATGTTCTCTCCAGTTTCTTTTTGGAGGCACTCAACTATGAGTTTTCATCTCAGCACTGTTTTCATTGTGCCCCATAAGTTTAGGTACGTTTTGCCTTCATTTTCATTAAATTCTAGGAAGTCTTTAATTTCTTTCTTTATTTTTTCCTTGACCAAGTTATCATTGAGTAGATTGTTGTTCAACTTTCATGTATATGTGTGCTTTCTGTTGTTATTTTTGTTACTGAAAACTAGCCTTAGTCCATGGTGATCTGATAGAATGCATGGGATTATTTCACTTTTCTTGTGTCTGTTGAGGCCAATTATAGGGTCAGTCTTGGAAAAAGTACCATGAGGTGCTGAGAAAAATGTATATTCTTTAGTTTTAGGATTGGAATGTTCTATAAACATCTGTTAAATCCATTTGGTTCATAACTTCTGTTACTTTCTCTATGTCTCTGTTTAGTTTCTATTTCCATGATCTGTCCATTGATCAAAGTGGGAGTTGAAATCTCTCACTATTATTGTGTGAGTTGCAATGTGTGCTTGGAGCCTTAGTATGGTTTCTTTTATAAATGTAGGTGCCCTTGCATTTGGAACATAGATATTCAGGATTGAGAGTTCATCTTGGTCTATTTTTCCTTTGATGAATATGAACTTTTCTTCCTTGTCTTTTTTGACAACTTTTGTTTGAAAGTTGAATTTATTTGATATTAGAATGGCTACTGAGCTTATTTCTAATGATTCCCTTTGAAAATTATTTTCCAGCCTTTTACTCTGAGGGAGTGTCTGTCTTAGTCACTGAGGTGTGTTGCCTGTGTGCATCAAAATGCTTGATCCTCTTTATATATCCAGTCTGTTAGTCTATGTCTTTTTATTGGAGAATTGAGTCCATTGATGTTAAGTGATATTTAGGAGTAGTGATTGTTGTTTCCTCTGATTTTTGTTGTTAGAGGTGGAATTATGTTTATAAAGCTCTCTTCTTTTGGTTTCATTGCAAGGAGATTAATTTCTTGCTTCTAGGGTGTAGTTTCCCTCCTTATGTTGGAGTTTTCCATCTATTACCCTTTGTAAAATTTGTGGAAAGATATTGTATAAAATTGGTTTTGTTATAGACTATCTTGGTTTCTCCATTTGTGTTAATTGAGAGATTTACTGGATGTACTGTGGCAAGTTGAGAAAGGTACCCTGATTCCAGGTCGAGACACTAAAAGGGACGACAGGCTTATTCCCAGTCTCCCAGACTAGGGTGCCACTAGCTGCAGTCCCCACAAACTGCTGTAGAGAGGTTTGAGACAGTCCAAGCCAAGTAGAACAATGCCCCAAAACCCTCCACCACGGGTGAGGATGTGACTATAGGTCATGTAGGCTCAAGGTAGATCAGTCATAGAGATAGAACCATGCACCCAAATATGTAGATGGGGCCTACCCAAACAAAAAGCTGTATTTTAATGGCATGTTCAGAATTAAAGGTGTGTAAAAATCACTCTGACATCTGAGAGCTTCTGTAATAAGAGCTGTAACACAATCACATGGGAAAGAGATCTGCTTTCCGAAAATTGTTCCCTTCTGTAACCCTTGCTGGCTAGTACCTTTCCTGCTGGCTAAGCCCAGCCTGAAACGGAGGCTAAACAACACCTGCCTGAGTTCTCCTCCTTTATTCTGGACCTGACAACTTAACCAGACCTGAGATCTCCATGGAAAACCTCCCACAACTGGATATAGTATCCTGGGCTGCTATTTGTTTTCTCTTAGGGTCTGTATGACATCTGCCCAGGACCTTCTAGCTTTCAGACCATTTGCTTGGAAAGTTGTTTTCCAGACTTTTACTCTGAGATAATGTCTGTCTTAGTCACTGAGTTGTGATTCCTGTATGCAGCAAATTCTGGGTTCTCTTTACATATCCAGACAGTTTCTTTATGTCTTTTTATTGTAGAATTGAGTCCATTGATGTTGAGAGATATTAAGGAATAGTGATTATTGCTTCCTGTTATTTTTGTATTTAATGGTAGGGTTATGTTTATGTTCTTCTCTTCTTTTGGTTTTGTTGCAAGGAGATTACTTTCTTGCTTTTCGTGGAGTATAGTTTCCCTCCTCGTGTTGGATTTTCTATGTACGATCCTTTGTAGGGTTTGATTTGTGGAAATATATTATATAAATTTGGTTTTGTCATGGAATATCTTGGTTTCTCCATTATTGTTAATAGAAAGTTTTGCTGGATACAGTAGCCTAGGCTGGCATTTGTGTTCTCTTGGTGTCTATATGAGATCTGTCCAGGATCTCCTGGATTTCATAGTCTCTGGCAAGAAGTCTGGTGTAATTCTGATAGGTCTGCCTTTATATGTTACTTGACCTTTTCCCCTTATTGCTTTTAATATTCTTTTTTTATTTTGGTGTTTTGACTCTTATGTGACAGGAGGAATTTCTTTTCTTGTCCAATCTATTTGGAGTTCTGTAGGCTTCTTATATGTTTTTAGGCATCTCTTTCTTTAGGGTAGGGACTTTTTCTTCTATAATTTTGTTTAAGATATTTACTGGTCCTTTAAGTTGGGGGTCTTTGCTCTCTTCTACATCTATTATCTTTAAGTTTGGTCTTCCTATTGTGTCCTGGATTTCCTGGATGTTTTGGGTTAGGAACTTTTTGTGTTTTACATTATCTTTGATGGTTATGTCAATGTTTTCTATGATATCCTCTGCCCCTGAGATTCTCTCTTCTATCTCTTCTATTCTGTTGGTAATGCTTGCATCTATGACTCCTGATTTCTTTCCAAGGTGTTCTATATCCAAGGTCATCTCCCTTTGTGATTTCTTTATTGTTTTTATTTCCAATTTTAAATCCTGGACGGTTTTGTTCAATTCCTTCACCTGTTTGGTTGTTTTCCTATAATTCTTTAAGGGATTTTTGTGTTTTCTCTTCAAGGGCTTCTACTTGTTTTCCGGCATTGTTCTGTATTTCTTTAAGGGAGTTACTTATGTCCTTCTTAAATTCCCTTATCATCATATGAGAAGTTATTTTAAATCTAAATCTTGCTTTTCCAGTATGTTTGGATATCCAGTATTTGCTTTGGTGGGAGAACTGTGCTCCGATGATGCCAAGTAGTCTTCGTTTCAATTGCTTAGGTTCCTGCACTTGCCTCTTGCCATCAGGTTGTCTCTGGTGTTAGCTTGTCTTGCTATCTCTGACAGTGACTTGATCCTCCTTTAGGCCTTTGTATCAGCATTCCTGTTGACCTGTTTTCTTTCAGCTGTATCTGGGAACAGACAGCTTCTCCCTGGTTTGTGTGTCCAGAAGCCTCCAGGCAGGTTGCTTGGAACAGACGAGTTTGTTTTTCTTCTGTTCTCAGTTGTGTCAGCACTCCATTGGACAAGCTTTCAGCTCTGGGCTCAGGCAGAAACTGGAAGTGTCCTGCCCCTGACTATTTTTAGCTTGCTGTATCTAGAGGGTACTAGACAGGTTCATCTTGGGTCAGGCATGTGAGCAGAAGTGGAGGTCTTCCCTGATCTCTCAGTATTTTCTGCACTTCTGAGAGTCCAGCTCTTTCCTCCACGGTATTTGGGTAAAGACAGACATGGGAATGCTTCAGTTCCAGGCGCAGGCAGAAACTGGAAGTGAGTGGTTATTTTTAAACATTACATTTTACACGTAAAAATTAAAGATGCTTAGTCAGAAATCTATGATAAAATGTGCCTCAACTATGAATGAAAGCCATCCCCGTTAAAGTTAAAAAAATATAAAAGGCAGGGTGGTTATGTTGAAGACCTGCACATGGCTGCATAATGAGACCATCCTTTCTATTCTATGTTAAAAAGATTAGCCTATAAGCCAAGAAAGTGCTGGTTCATATTTAAAGAATTGCTGTCAGAATGTGTGCTCATTGAAAGCAGTAACAAAATCATTATGAATTATACCCCAAAACAGAATTTCCTTAGAAATTTTATCTATCATAAAATATAGTGTCGTGTCTTAAATGAAAACACATTTGATAGTAAAGTTTTCCTTTGGTCATGCATATTAGGAAATGAAAAACTACACATGTTGAATAAGAAGCACACTGTTGTTGCTTGTTGCACAGAATTTGTGTTATATTCTTTTTTTAATATTTTTTTTATTAACTTGAGTATTTCTTATATACATTTCGAGTGTTATTCCCTTTCCCGGTATCCGGGCAAACATCCCCATCCCCCCTCCCCTTCCTTATGGGTGTTCCCCTCCCAACCCTCCCCCCATTGCCGCCCTCCCCCCACCAGTCTAGTTCACTGGGGGTTCAGTCTTAGCAGGACCCAGGGCTTCCCCTTCCACTGGTGCTCTTACTAGGATATTCATTGCTACCTATGAGGTCAGAGTCCAGGGTCAGTCCATGTATAGTCTTTAGTTAGTGGCTTAGTCCCTGGAAGCTCTGGTTGCTTGGCATTGTTGTACATATGGGGTCTCGAGCCCCTTCAAGCTCTTCCAGTTCTTTCTCTGATTCCTTCAACGGGGGTTCTATTCTCAGTTCCGTGGTATGCTGCTGGTATTCGCCTCTGTATTTGCTGTATTCTGGCTGTGTCTCTCAGGAGCGATCTACATCCGGCTCCTGTCAGTCTGCACTTCTTTGCTTCATCCATCTTGTCTAATTGGGTGGCTGTATATGTATGGGCCACATGTGGGGCAGGCTCTGAATGGGTGTTCCTTCTGTGTCTGTTTTAATCTTTGCCTCTCTCTTCCCTGCCAAGGGTATTCTTGTTCCCCTTTTAAAGAAGGAGTGAAGCATTCACGTTTTGATCATCCGTCTTGAGTTTCGTTTGTTCTAGGCATCTAGGGTAATTCAAGCATTTGGGCTAATAGCCACTTATCAATGAGTGCATACCATGTATGTCTTTCTGTGATTGGGTTAGCTCACTCAGGATGATGTTTTCCAGTTCCAACCATTTGCCTACGAATTTCATAAAGTCGTTGTTTTTGATAGCTGAGTAATATTCCATTGTGTAGATGTACCACATTTTATGTATCCATTCCTCTGTTGAAGGGCATCTGGGTTCTTTCCAGCTTCTGGCTATTATAAATTAGGCTGCAATGAACATAGTGGAGCACGTGTCTTTTTTATATGTTGGGGCATCTTTTGGGTATATGCCCAAGAGAGGTATAGCTGGATCCTCAGGCAGTTCAATGTCCAATTTTCTGAGAATCCTCCAGACTGATTTCCAGAATGGTTGTACCAGTTTGCAATCCCACCAACAATGGAGGAGTGTTCCTCTTTCTCCACATCCTCGCCAGCATCTGCTGTCACCTGAGTTTTTGATCTTAGCCATTCTCACTGGTGTGAGGTGAAATCTCAGGGTTGTTTTGATTTGCATTTCCCTTATGACTAAAGATGTTGAACATTTCTTTAGGTGTTTCTCAGCCATTCGGCATTCCTCAGCTGTGAATTCTTTGTTTAGCTCTGAACCCCATTTTTTAATAGGGTTATTTGTTTCCCTGCGGTCTAACTTCTTGAGTTCTTTGTATATTTTGGATATAAGGCCTCTATCTGTTGTAGGATTGGTAAAGATCTTTTCCCAATCTGTTGGTTGCCGTTTTGTCCTAACCACTGTGTCCTTTGCCTTACAGAAGCTTTGCAGTTTTATGAGATCCCATTTGTCGATTGATCTTAGAGCGTAAGCCATTGGTGTTTTGTTCAGGAAATTTTTTCCAGTGGCCATGTGTTCCAGATGCTTCCCTAGTTTTTCTTCTATTAGTTTAAGTGTGTCTGGTTTGATGTGGAGGTCCTTGATCCACTTGGACTTAAGCTTTGTACAGGGTGATAAGCATGGATCGATCTGCATTCTTCTACATGTTGACCTCCAGTTGAACCAGCACCATTTGCTGAAAATGCTATTGCAGCAATACACAGTTGTATTGTTGTAACATACAATATCCATGATTATTAATGGTGTATTATTTTCCAATCTATTCCTTTAATGGTTATCAAATTGTTTCTATCATGACCACTTTAACATATTTCTGCTTTGTGGTATTACTGAAAAGTCAGTGTGATACTATAGTGGATATATCTATATTAGAAGTAATTTTTAATTTGGATAATTAAAATTTGATATCTTGTAAAACTTAATATAAAAACTGTTCCCCTCACATAATTTAATTAGAAAACTTTGAAAAGTTTTGAAAATATTTAAAAGATGTATATATATATCCATATATACTTCTCTAATGTTATCATTTCAGTATTTGAGTTATTAAATTAATTTTTATAGTCTAAAGAAGATTTGGAATGATTTCAAGGGAAAAATAATATTATGAAGTCCAGGGCAAAATAATTATGTTGGAGTATTTAATCAAGAACATGGTAATGTTCTATTTTTAGATTAGTGAACAATTAAGAATATATTGCCATTGTTTTATTTGAATTTCGTTATAAAATGAGATGAATGAAGTTGTCAAACACACTATAGATGATTGAGTTTGACACAAAATAAAATCTTTGATACTCTATTCATTAATAAGGTTCTCTCTGAAAAGTAAACTCTTAAGCATTTAAAAGATATTTTCTCATGTCCTAAAGTAAAAGGATATCTAGAAATGTTTTGAAATATCAAAGTAACCTGTTAAAAGACACAGACTTTACAAACAGTATCAATTTTAAAACAATGACATTCTAATGTTAAATTTCTTGGGAGGCATGCACTGTTTCTGGAATCAGATAGATTTCCAGTACACTTTCTACTGACATGGAAATTTCCTAGTACATCTATATATTTAATTAATAGAGAAGTGTTTTTTTTAACAAACATATGTTTATGGTTCTGCTTGAATGACAGCATTTCTCTTTGCCAAACATTGTTCTTTGGAAAGTCATTAAATGTCTGACTAGAAACAGCTCTACATTAAAAGGCGAGAATTACAATTTAGGTTGAAGTAATTAAATCACTTCATAGCAAGTGGGGCTGAACCAGAGCTATGAGTGGATCTTTTGCAGAGACGATAATACAGCTTGTAAGTGAGCTCAGCTGTCAATGAACTGTTCAAATAAGGCAGGTTTCTCTTCATGTGTGCATTTACTTTCCTTTACAAGAAGGAACCAATTCAATGTGTGTGACAGAAAAATAATTTAAATGACATGACAAAACAGGGTATTTATAATGAGTTTTATGGATACACAAAACCAAAACATAGACGAGTTATCCTACTTTACTGAAAATCTTAAGAACATTTAAGGAGCAAGTATTTTCTCATGAGTAACTAAGATCGAATTCTTTTTTTTTATTGGATATCTTTATTTACATTTCAAATGTTACTCCTTTTCCCAGTTTCGGGTCTATAAGTCCCATATGACATCCCCTCTCCCTTTTGTATAAAAATGTCCCCCTTGCCCAACAACTCCTCCCCACCCTGATATTCCCCTACACTGGGGAGAGGGGCGTTCCAGCCTTGGCGGACCAAGGGCTTATCCTCCCATTGGTACCTAACAAGGCTATCCTCTGCTACATATGTAGCTGGAGCCATAGGTGTATCCATGTGTAGCCTTTGGGTAGTGCTTTAGTCTCTGGAAGTTCTGGTTGTTTGGTATTGTTATTCTTATGGAGTTGCAAGCCCTGTCAGCTACTTCAATCCTTTCCCTAATTCTTCCAATGGGGACCTAATTCTCACCTGAATGGTTTGCTGCTAGCATTTCCCTCAGTATTTGTCGTGCTCTGGCTGAGCCTTTCAGAATCCTGTCAGCATGCACTTCTTCACTTCATCAATATTGTCTAGTTTTGATAGCTCCATATAAATGGGCTGGATCACCCCGCACCCTCATGGAGCAGGGTCTGAATGGCCATTCCTCAGTCTCTGCTCCAAATTTGTTTCCATATCCCCTCTTATGAATACATTTGTTCCCTCTTTTTAAAAGGACTGAAGGTTCCACATTTTGAGTGTCCTAATTCTTGAGCTTCATATGGTGGATTGTATCTTGGGTAATTCGAGCTTTGTACTAATATTCACTTATCAGTGAGTGCTTACCATGTTTTTTTGTTCGTTTGTTTGTTTGATTGACTGATTTTGTTTTTGTTTTATGATCAGGTTACCCCAATCAAGATGATATTTTCTAGTTCCATCCATTTGCCTATGAATTTTATGAAGTCCTTTTTGATAGCTGAGTAGTAATCAATTGAGTAGATGGCTCTCAGAGCTATACGTTTTCCTATTAGAACTGCTTTCATTGTGTCCCATAAGTTTTGGTATGTTGTGCCTTCATTTTCATTTAATTCTAGGAAGTCTTTAATTTCTATCTTTATTTCTTCCTTGGCCAAGTTATCATTGAGTAGATCGTTGTTCAACTTCCATGAATATGTGGGCTTTCTGTCATTATTTTTGTTATTGAGGACCAGCCTTAGTCCATGATGATCTGATAGGATGCATCGGATTATTTCAATCTTCTTGTGTCTGGTGATGCCTGTTTTGTGACCAATTATAGCGTCAGTTTTGGAGAAGGTACCATGAGGAACTGAGAAAAATGTATATTCTTTGGTTTTGTGATGAAATGTTCTATAAACATTTGTTAAATCCATTTGGTTCATAACTTCTGTTACTTTCTATATGTCTCTTTTACTTTCTGTTTCCATGATCTGTCCATTCATGAAAGTGGGTGTTGAAATCTCCCACTATTTTTGTGTGAGGTGCAATGTGTGCTTTGAGCTTTAGTAATGTTTCTTTTTGAATTTAGATATTTATGCATTTGATGCATAGATATACAGAATTCAGAATTCTTTGTTAGATGTTTCCTTTGATGAATATGAAGTGTCTTTCCTTATCTTTTTGATAACTTTTGGTTAAAACTTGATTTTATTCAATATTAGAATGGCTACTCCAGGGTGTTTCTTTGAACCATTTGCTTGGAAAATATTTGCACAGCTTTTTACTCTGAGCTAATGTCTCTCTTTACCACTGAGGTGTGTTCCCTGCATGCAGCAAAATGTTAGGTCCTCTTTATGTATCCAATGTTAGTCTATGTCTTCTTATTGGGAATTGAGTCCATAGATGTTAAGAGATATTAAGGAATATTGATTGCTGCTTCCTGTTAGTTTTGTTGTTTGAAGTGGAATTATGTTTGTGTCTCTCTCTTCCTTTTGTTTTGTTGCAAGGAGATTACTTTCTTGCTCTTTCTAGGGTGTAGTTTCCCTCCTTATGTTGGAGTTTTCCATCTATTATCCTTTGCAGGGTTGGGTTTGTGGAAAGATATCATGTAAATGTGATTTTTTTTCATGGACTACCTTGGTTTCTCCACCTATGTTAATTGAAAGTTTTGCTGGATTTAGTAGCCTGAGCTGACATTTGTGTTCTTTTAGGGTCTGTGTGTCATCTGCCCAGGATCTTCTGGCTTACATTGTCTCTGGCGAGAAGTCTGGTGTATTGTGATACATCTGCCTTTATATATCACTTGACAATTTTCCCTTACTGCTTTTAATATTCTTTATTTTACGCATTTGGTGTTTTGACTCATATGTGGCAGGAGAAATTTCTTTTCTTGTCCAATCTATTTGGATTTCTGTAGGCTTCTTGTATCTTTTTAGGCATCTCTTTCTTTAGGTTAGAGAAGTTTTCTTCTATAATTTTGTTGAATATATTTACTGCCCTTTAAATTGGCAGTCTTCACCCTCTTCTATCCTTATTATCCTTAGGTTATTTTTTCCTTCTTCTTGTGTTTTGAATATCCTGGATGTTTTTGGTTAGTTGCTTTTTGTGTTTTACATTATCTTTGATGATTGTGTCAATGTTTTCTATGATATCTTCTGCCCCTGAGATTCTCTTTTCTATCTCCTGTATTCTGTTGATGATACTTGTGTCTTTGACTCCTGATTTCTTTCCTAGGTATTCTATCTCCAGGATCATTTTACTTTGTGATTTCCTTATTGTTTTTATTTCCTATTTTCATCCTGAATGATTTGTGTTTTCCTGTAATTCTTTAACGGATTTCTGTGTTTCCTTTTTAAGGGCTTCTACTTGTTTACCTATGTTGTCCTCTTTATTTTAAGGGAGTTATTTATATCCTTCTTATTGCTTCTATCATTATCATGAGACATAGACCTGTTTTCTTTCAGCTGGATCTAGGCACAGAGAGCTTCTCCTTGATTTGTGTGTCCTGAAATCTCCAAGAATGTTGCTTAGAGCAGAAGAGTTGGTATTACCTCTGCTCTCAGGTGTGTCAGTGCTCCAGGTGACCAGCTTTTAGCTCCAGGCACAAAGTGGGTGGATCCTCTCCTGACTGCTCCTAGGTTCCTGTATCCAGGGGGCACAGAGGGCAATAGGTGGGTTCTTCTTTGGTCATAAATGTTGGCACAAGTAGTTGTCTCCTCTGATCTCTCAGGATTGTCTGCACTTCTGCGAGTCCAACTCTCTTCTTCACAGGATTTGGGATCAGAGATCTGTGGGACCAATTCAGTTCTGGCAGCAGGCAGAAACCAGAAGTTTCCTGCTGCTGACTGCCTCTATGTTCCTGTATTCAGAGGGCACTAGGCTGCTTCCTCTTGGGCCAGGAATGTGAGCAGAAGTGGCAAAGTCCAGATTCTTATGTTTTAAAATTGATATCTGGATCCCTTTCTTCCAAAAGATTTCATGATAACATGAGTCTGTAGCATTTACTTCTGGATATATTATCAGGAAATACAGTTCTTGGGAAATCTTCACCATGTCTGACATTTTTGAATGAATCAACTGTTTTACGTCCTTTTGTAAATGCAAATGAGTTCATAAAATAAGCTCAAATGTTAAACCATCTGCGTGGATTATCTTGTAAGTGAGCTCTTCTTGTTTTAAGCTTGTTTCTCTTCCCCTCAGTTTGAAATTCCATGAACTTGTTACAATATTAGAAATGCAGATAAATGAAAGAATTCATTTCATGTCTTACTATCTATCACCAATGTCTACCACATAATTTCATCTATATCCTCAGATTCTCACTATTTAGCATGATCTAGTAGAACATGCTATAAGAAACCTTTGATGTACTTTATGACAGTATAGAAAAATGTTATAAAATAATAACAATATGTTTTTCTAGGAACAATACTCATGAATCTAGGGAATAAATAATAAAGAAATTAAAGGAGAATAATAAAAAGTTTGGTTAATCTACACAATATAAATATTCATGGAAAAGCAAATGAAGAGGGATAGAAGAGTCTGTACTTGGATGTGTCTGAAAGGAAAAATGTTGTCACTGATTCTAAACAAAAGAGTGCTCTACTACATATGTAGCAGGTGTTGTTATCAAAATCTCATTGTTGTTAAATATCAGCTGTCTGAATAGAGCACACCAAACCAACATGGTTTCAGGTGGAGAGATTTACTGGGGGAATGAGACAAGGGGAAGGGACAAGAGAAAGAAGAGAAAGAGAGAGGGGGCAGAGGAAGTCTGCATTTTATTTGGAATTTTATTTAATTATTCCCAGGAGGAGGTGGGAATTGATCCAAAGGAATACTGGGAATGTATGATAGTTTCCAGGGCAACAGTGACCTAATGGTGTACCTGCTGAAGGCAATTCCTGAAACCAACAGCAGGAGCCATGGAACGGCTCATGTATACTCTTTGGTTGGTGGTTTAGCCTCTGGTAGCTCTGAGGGGTCCAGTTAGTTGATGGGGTTCTTCCAAGGAGTTATAATCCCCTTCAGCTTCTTTAGTCCATCCCCTAACTCTTCCACTGAGGTCCCTAGTCTCAGTCCAATGGTTGGTTCTGAGTATCTGTGTCTAGTTTTGTTAGGTGCTGGCAGAGTCTCTCAGAGGATAGCCATAACAGACTCCTGTGTGCAGGCATATCTTGACATCTGCAATAATGTTGGGTTTTGTGTCTGCTGATGGGATGGATTGCATAACGGAAAGGTCTCTCGTTGTTGAGAATTGGTTTTTTCTCTATCCTGTGTGGGGTTTTTTTTTTTTTTTTTGGTCCAAATGAATTTGATAATTGCTCTTTCTATCTCTGGAGTTGAAATTTTCATGGAGATTGCATTGAGTCTATAGATGACTTTTGGTAGAATGGCCATTTTTATAATCTTCTTCCTAGTGATTCATGAAGATCTTTCCATCTTCTAAGATCTTCTTTAATTTTTTTCTTCAGATATTTGAAGTACTTGTCATACAGATCACTCACTTGCTTGGTGAGTCACACGAAAATATTTTTTATTGTTTGTGACTGTTGTAACAGGTACTGTTTTCGTAATTTCTTTCTCAATCCATCTATCCTTGAGTACAGGAAGGCTACTGATTAGTTTGAGTTAGTCTTATATCCAAGGACTTTTCTTAAGTTGTTTATCAGCTGTAAGAATTCTCTAGTAGAATTTTTGGGGTCACTTGTATATACCATCTGCAACTAGTGATACCTTGACTTCTTCTTTTCTGATTTTTATCCCTTTGATTTCCCTTTGCTGTTTAATTGCTTCATTTAGAACTTTGAGTACTATATTGAATAAATAGGGAAAGAGTGCACAGCCCTGTTTTGTACCTGATTTTAGTATTATTGTTTCAAGTTTTTCTCCATTTAATTTGATGTTGGCTGTTGATTTGTTATATTTTACCGTTATTATGTGTGTTTAGGTATGTGCCACGAATTCCTGAACTTCCAAGACTTTTAACATGAAAACATTTTATATTTCATCAAAGGTATTTGTATCAAGCTTTCCTTATGGTTGTATGAGTTGCAATCTCGTTCACAATTAACCATGAGCAATGCACTGTTCTCTGAATTTGAATACACACACACACACACACACACACACACACAATTTTCTTCCCTCTTTATTGTCTCAACCTAAACTTCCCATGTACAATATGTGTTGTGATTTATGTTTTATGTTTTATCTATCCATGACATGTCTCTAAATCGCTAATACCTGTCTTTTCTGGGAACTCGCTCCAAACCATCATATTCCACCATTTCTTACACCTGCTTTGAATTGTTTTGCAAGAGAAAATCTCAATAGTGTATGTGATTTTTGAGGACATGTTTGTTTTGTTATTGCCCATGACATTTTTGCACACTATTCTGACACATTATTCATTGACCATTTGAAGAAATTATGCTTAACCATTTTTCTCTCATTAAAAACAAATACGAAATAATTTTCAAATAAAAATATTTGAAAGAATACACATATTTGACTTTAAAATTTATTTCAAGGTATTTCAGATTGGCCTGAACTTGTCCTAAATTTCACAGTTTTAATGTGATCAACTCCTGATTACAGCATTGAACATTTTTATCATCATGCATGGCTTAGATATTGCATATTAAATATTTAGTTTTATCCCCATGCTTTATTTTTCTTAACTATCTTGTTATTATACTTCAAAGTTTGGACAAATAAAATGCTCAGACATTATGAATTCATTTTTGTTATTACACTTTTTAATATGTTCACTTCTTGTTAGTTAATTTTTTACATGGTCAGACAAAAGCAAATCATGATGTTAGATAGAGTTTGGAAGATATTGTGTGTGTGTGTGTGTGTGTGTTTTATATGACTTTGTCATAGTATATGCATTTCATAGTCTATCAATCAATCAATTGCATAATATGTTTCATATTATTTTGATTTATACACAGGCATAATTTATTTTCCTTAGAATGGAGTTGTTCAGTGCCCTTTCATCTTATGAATTATATGGTTTATTTTTGCAAAAGTTATTCATCATCATGAACATTTTCCTGTTGAATATTAAAAAAAGAAAATTGCTGTAATTTCCTATGTTTTCTTTGTTTTGTGTGTGTGTGTGTGCGCGTGTGTGTGAAAGAGTAAGGAAAGGAGGAAATGGAGGGAAGGAGGGAGGGAGGGAGGAAAGGGGAAGGGAAAGAAAGAGATCTGAGATGTATGTATCATTCAGATAGGAACTAGCTTAAGCATTTTGACTAGCTGTGGTTGCATATCCAAGCCTATGATGTCTGCCAGGTTCTCTCAGTTCCTATTCACAAAGTACTTGTCATACATTCCAAAGTTCATGCTTGTGCCCTGGCCATGTCAGGTCTACATCTTTCTGTCTGTTCTGGATTCTTCTGGATACCTCTGGATATTTTCTCTCTTCTTCACAATTAAAATCTTCCTCTTAAAAAAAAAAGAATGTCAGAATAGCCAAATGGGAAAAATAAATCAGTGAAATAATGAATCAGTGGGATGAGTTCATACGTTTCAATATACATTCTTATAATAATCTTCAAGATCTTCTACCTATGCTTAGGTGTGAACCTGGAAAACAATGGTCCTAAAGATGATGTGAATTTCCTGGGACCATACTGGGGATTCATGATATATATATATATATATATATATATATATATATATATATATATATATATATATATATATTTATCCGGGATGACAGAGGTAAAAGACAAAAACAGAAGAGGTTAGGTGAGGGCCCCAGTTGGGGGATGGTGTCCCCCCACTCATCTCCAAATTTTTTATCCAGAATTGCTCCTGTCTAATGGAAATCTGGAGACAAAGTGTGAAGCAGAGATTGAAGGAAAAGGCATCCAGTGACTGTCCCACCTGGGGGTCCATCCAGTATGGAGACCCCAAACCCAGACACTATTGCAGATGCTAGGAAGGGCTTGCTGATAGGAGCCTGATAGAGCTGTCTCCTGAGAACCTCTGCTAGAGCCTAACAAATACAGAGGTGGATGCTCCTAGCCAACCATTGGACTGAGAACGGTGTCCCCAATGAAGGAGTTAGAGAAAGGACTGAAGTAGCTGAAGGGGTTTGTAACCCCATAGGAAGAACAACGATGTCAACCAATCAGATCCACCCACCCCACTCAAGAGCTCCCAGGGTATAAACTACCAACCAAAGAGGGACCCATGGCTCCAGCCACATATGTAACAGAGGATGGCCTTGTTGGGTACCAATGGGAGGAGAGGTCCTGTAAAGCCTGGATACCCCAGTGTAGACAGGAGGTAGGAGTGGGTGGATGGGTCGGGTAGCACTCTCCTAGATGCAGGGAAAGGGGAGATGGGATAGGGTGTTTTCCGGAGGGGAAAGTGGGAAAGGGGGATAACATTTGAAATGTAAATAAATAAAATATCCAATTAAAAAACAAAGCAAACAGAAAAACAAACAAAAACAACTGCTGATGATACAATGAAGACCTCTGCTACAGGCTTGAGAAGCAGTCCTATCCTATGACATAATTAGCTACAGGAGGCAATAAAGTGCCTTTCAGCTTATATTACCTTTAATTGTACTTTATGAGTTTTGGAACTGAGATCTTAAAGGATTCCAAGAGAAAACCCTAAAAACTCTAGTGTAGAAGTCATGTGAAGTCTTTTCTACATGTATTTTTCATATACCTGATGAGGTATAAAGCAGGGCTTTATAGCTCCCTTTTGGATAGTGGTTGTCAGACTATACATTACTAAAATTACCTGTATTGTTTGATTTGTTCTCCTGAGAGAGAAAACAAATGGGGAAAATCCAAAGCTCAAGTGTTGTGGTCGACCAGATAGATACTAAGATAGATGTTAAGAACTAAGAAACTAGGTCACATCCAAGGTCACTAATGTAGAAGGTTTTAATTCAGAGAAGGTATCACACTGAGGCAATACAATCTAAAGATTATGTGTGTTGCTTCTTTTTCAACAACGAAACTATATGCAGCATTCTGGAACTAGGTTTCTAATCTCTTAGTTTAATAAAGACAGCCTTTCTCAGTGGCAGTCAAGCTCACTTTCCATATATGACTTAAATTCTATAATGCATGTGCTACTTTTTGTCATCTGTCCCTGAAAGATAAATGCTCAATTGCTTTTACATAATTTACACAGGCATGAAACAGCATGGTTTCTAAACAGTACTTTAATAATTACACCAAATCAGGCATTCATATCTCTCCATGGATATTTTTCTTTAAGTTGTAGTCAATGTCCCAAATTCTGTAAAAATCTTTACATTGAGTAATATTCTTTTCATCACTAGAAAAAGGGCATCAATCTGTTGACATATTTCAGTAAGTCAGTTGTTGAAGAAGACAGAGGCATGGTGGAGTCATGGCCAGGGGCATGGTGCACATCAATAGTCATAATTAATCATCACTATCAACCAGATTACCATTAATTATCACTTCCTCCTCTGATAAGAATCATTATCTTTAAAATTCTTTCCAGATTAAACACTCAGCCAATCAGTGATTTCTAATCCTGTAAATATTACCTTGGAATTAAACTCTATCTGAAGTAATTTCAGGCCTGCAGGAAAATTGCAAAGGTGGTACAATTGCCTCCCATAAAAGCTTCCACTCTTTCAATTTGCATTGCTAATTATGATAAATGGCGTAAATAATTTTGGCATAAATATTTAAATCCTAAAAGTCTAATGACTAATTTTTGTAAAACTACTGTCTGACATTTCTGTTCGTTGCACATGAAAATTAATTATCTAAATATCATAGTAGCCTAAAGCAAAAACACTAAAGCAAGTAGTTAGTATTTCCTGATGCGGTGTTATAATAAACTGGACTTTATTTATGTCTTAATAAATTAAACTGAGCAAATATTCTACATTTAAAATCTTAAAGGAAAAATATAACCATTTAATAACAGCTCACTGATATCTATACATAATGCTTTGCTCTAGAAAAAAAATATGTATGGAGGAAACAGCTGTAGGGAAAGGATCTTGAATAAGATTGTGGATTGCCTTGTCAAGAAAATTTGCCAAAACTGTTTCTATGTCTTTCTTAAATAAGGTACATTTTAAGTGCATTTCTGCCAGACAATCGAAACAGGTATAAAGTGGGTTGGTTTTTTTTTCTTTGAAATGTTTTGAACTGTTAAATTGTGATGAATACTGTGAACCCAAGGATTACTCACCACAGTCTCAAATTGTTGTACTCAAGATTGTTCATCACCAAGATTCTTGTGTGTGCTTTCTGCTACAGTGATTATTGCATATTGATTTGACTTACTCTCCAAAACCCAGTTTGCTAAGAGTCACCACAGCAATGGTATTCTGGATATCTGGTCATGAGAAATTGGTAAGAAATGACTAACTCACTTTTATTTCCAGCTAATTAAAGACTGTAAGAAAAGTAATTAGTACAATTTATGCAGACTTCTATTCTTATCTCATATACCTATTTGGATGTATGTCTACCTCAAGCCCCAGTGTCTTTTTTTTTTCTCCATCTTTATTAACTTGGGTATTTCTTATTTACATTTCAATTGTTATTCCCCTTCCCAGTTTCCAGGCCAACATCCCCCTAACCCTTCCCCCTCCCCTTCTTTATGAGTGTTCCTCTCCCCATCCTCCCCCATTACCGCCCTCTCCCCAACAATCACGTTCACTGGGGGTTCAGTCTTGGCAGGACCAAGGGCTTCCCCTTCCACTGGTGCTCTTACTGGGCTATTCATTGCTTCCTATGCAGTTGGAGCCCAGTGTCAGTCCATGTATAATCTTTGGGTAGTGGCTTAGTCCCTGGAAGCTCTGGTTGCTTGGCATTGTTGTTCATATGGGGGTCTCAAGCCTCTTCAAGCTCTTTCAGTCCTTTCTCTGATTCCTTCAACAGGGGTCCCATTCTCAGTTCAGTGGTTTGCTGCTGGCGTTCACCTATGTATTTGCTGTATTCTGGCTGTGTCTATCAGGAGAGATCTACATCTGGTTCCTGTCGGCCTACACTTCGTTGCTACCCAGTGTCTTATGGATATAAAACTGACTACTGTAAAATAGAACTATGTAAAAGAGAAAACACTTCGAACTGCATTTACTGACCTGTTTGTGAGTTTTAACAGTTTTTCTTAGTTTCAAGACCTTGCATTATTTTTCAAGCTACATATCTTATATTCCCAAGAATGCAGCAGCCTAACATTGGTGAGCCAGATTCCAAATACTAAGTCGGCTCACTTCCTCCATGCCTTCATTTCTTGTAGACCGGTAACTTTTGACTTGAAAGTTTTATGGGTCGGTTGGTGTCCCTATTGCTCCACTGGGGTACTAAACAAGAATGGAATTGCATGTTATTCTGTGCTATATATGTTAATTGTTGTAAATAAATACTTCCAGTTTAAACATTCTTAACAGTTGTTTTTACACTGTAACTAATGGCCTTTGCATTGTTCAACTATTAGTATAAAATCTTTTTCTCAACATTATTTCTGAATATGAGCATTCATTAAAAGTTATTTGTGACATTTTTTGTACTGCTATATGCACATCTTAACCCAGTGAATGATCATGAGGCTACATTCCATTTGATAAGGAGAATACATAATCTGCTCAGATACAATTTACTGACAACAAAAAATGTGTCATTTAATTTTAGTGAACATCTTAGGGCTTTCTATTACTCTGATGAAACCACCATGACCAAAGCCACTTGGTGAGGAAATAGTTTATATGACTTTATCTGAGTTTCATGTCACTTTCATAGTGGAAAAATCAGTACAAAAAATTCAAAGAGGGCAGGAACCTGGAGGAAAGATCTGGTACAGGGGCCATGGAGGGGCACTGATTACTGCTTCCTGTACATGGCTTGCTTATCCATATTGCTTCCAGAACCCAGGACCATTTGCCCCAAGGTGATACTCAATCACTAATAAAAAAAAATCAACGGGGAGGCAGACATGCCTGGGAAACCAGAAGAGACTGCACTCTGCACACATTACTGATTCCAGAGGAAAACACCAAACACCATCTGGAACTCTGGTGCACTGAAGCTCCCGGAAAGGGCGGCACAGATCTTCCTGGTTGCTGCCACCACAGAGAGCTCGAGGGCAGCACCCCGCGAGTGAACTTGAGCCTCAGGACCACAGGTAAGACCAAATTTTCTGCTGCAAGTGACCTGCCTGGTGAACTCAAGACACAGGCCCACAGGAACAGCTGAAGAACTGTAGAGAGGAAAAACTACACGCCCGAAAGCAGAACACTCTGTCCCCATAACTGGCTGAAAGAAAACAGGAAAACAGGTCTACAGCACTCCTGACACACAGGCTTATAGGACAGTCTAGCCACTGTCAGAAATAGCAGAACAAAGTAACACTAGGGATAATCTGATGGCGAGAGGCAAGCGCAGGAAACCAAGCAACAGAAACCAAGACTACATGGCACCATCGGAGCCCAATTCTCCCATCAAAACAAACATGGAATATCCAAACACACCAGAAAAGCAAGATCTAGTTTCAAAATCATATTTGATCATGATGCTGGAGGACTTCAAGAAAGACGTGAAGAACTCCCTTAGCGAACAAGTAGAAGCCTACAGAGAGGAATCACAATAATCCCTGAAAGAATTCCAGGAAATCAAAAATAAACAAGTAGAAGCCCAAAGAGAGGAGTCACAAAAATCCCTGAAAGAATTCCAGGAAAACACAATCAAACAGTTGAAGGAATTAAAAATGGAAATAGAAGCAATCAAGAAAGAACACATGGAAACAACCCTGGATATAGAAAACCAAAAGAAGAGACAAGGAGCTGTAGATACGAGCTTCACCAACAGAATACATGAGATGGAAGAGAGAATCTCAGGAGCAGAGATTCCATAGAAATCATTGACTCAACTGTCAAAGATAATGTAAAGCAGAAAAAGCTACTCGTCCAAAACATACAGGAAATCCAGGACTCAATGAGAAGATCAAACCTAAGGATAATAGGTATAGAAGAGAATGAAGACTCCCAGCTCAAAGGACCAGTAAATATCTTCAACAAAATGATAGAAGAAAACTTCCCTAACCTAAAAAAAGAGATACCCATAGGCTTACAAGAAGCCTACAGAACTCCAAATAGATTGGACCAGAAAAGAAACACCTCCCATCACATAATAGTCAAAACACCAAACGCACAAAATAAAGAAAGAATATTAAAAGCAGTAAGGGAAAAAGGTCAAGTAACATATAAAGGCAGACCTATCAGAATCACACCAGACTTTTCGCCAGAAACTATGAAGGCCAGAAGATCCTGGACTGATGTCAAACAGACCATAAGAGAACACAAATGCCAGCCCAGGTTACTGTATCCTGCAAAACTCTCAATTAACATAGATGGAGAAACCAAGATATTCCATGACAAAAACAAATTTACACAATATCTTTCTACAAATCCAGCACTACAAAGGATAATAAATGGTAAAGCCCAACATAAGGAGGCAAGCTATACCCTAGAAGAAGCAAGAAACTAATCGTCTTCGCAACAAAACAAAGAGAAGAAAAGCACACAAACATAACCTCATATCCAAATATGAATATAAGAAAAGCAATAATCACTATTCCTTAATATCTCTCAACATCAATGGCCTCAACTCCCCAATAAAAAGACATAGATTAACACACTGGATACGCAACGAGGACCCTGCATTCTGCTGCCTACAGGAAACACACCTCAGAGACAAAGACAGACACTACCTCAGAGTGAAAGGCTGGAAAACAACTTTCCAAGCAAATGGTCTGAAGAAGCAAGCTGGAGTAGCCATTCTAATATCAAATAAAATCAATTTTCAACTAAAAGTCATCAAAAAATAAGGAAGGACACTTCACATTCATCAACGGAAAAATCCACCAAGATAAACTCTCAATCCTAATTATCTATGCCCCAAATACAAGGGCACCTACATACGTAAAAGAAACCTTACTAAAGCTCAAAACACACATTGCACCTCACACAGTAATAGTAGGAGATTTCAACACCCCACTCTCTTCAATGGACAGATCATGGAAACAGAAATTAAACAGAGATGTCGACAGACTAAGAGAAGTCATGAGCCAAATGGACCAAACAGATATTTATAGAACATTCTATCCTAAAGCAAAAGGATATACCTTCTACTCAGCTCCTCATGGTACTTTCTCCAAAATTGACCATATAATTGGTCAAAAAACAGGCCTCAACAGGTACAGAAAGATAGAAATAATCCCATGCGTGCTATCAGACCACCACGGCCTAAAGCTGGTCTTCAATAACAATAAGGGAAGAACGCCCACATATACATGGAAGTTAAGCAATGCTCTACTCAACGAAAACCTGGTCAAGGAAGAAATAAAGAAAGAAATTAAAGACTTTTTAGAATTTAATGAAAATGAAGGTACAACATACCCAAACTTATGGGACACAATGAAAGCTGTGCTCAGAGGAAAACTCATATCTCTGAGTGCCTGCAGAAAGAAACAGGAAAGAGCATATGTCACCAGCTTGACAGCACACCTAAAAGCTCTAGAACAAAAGGAAGCAAATACACCCAGGAGGAGTAGAAGGCAGGAAATAATCAAACTCAGAGCTGAAATCAACCTAGTCGAAACAAAAAGGACCATAGAAAGAATCAACAGAACCAAAAGTTGGTTCTTTGAGAAAATCAACAAGATAGATAAACCCTTAGCCAGACTAACGAGAGGACACACAGAGTGCGTCCAAATTAACAAAATCAGAAATGAAAAGGGAGAGATAACTACAGATTCACAGGAAATTCAAAAAATCATCAGATCTTACTATAAAAACCTATATTCAACAAAACTTGAAAATCTTCAGGAAATGGACAATTTCCTAGACAGATACCAGGTACCGAATTTAAATCAGGAACAGATAAACCAGTTAAACAACCCCATAACTCCTTACAAATTAGAAGCAGTCATTAAAGGTCTGCCAACCAAAAAAAGCCCAGGTCCAGACGTGTTTAATGCAGAATTCTATCAGACCTTCATAGAAGACTTCATACCAATATAATCCAAAATATTCCACAAAATTGAAACAGATGGAGCACTACCGAAGTCCTTCTACGAAGCCACAATGACTCTTATACCTAAACCACACAAAGACCCAACAAAGAAAGAGAACTTCAGACCAATTTCCCTTATGAATATCGACGCAAAAATACTCAATAAAATTCTGGCAAACCGAATCCAAGAGCACATCAAAACAATCATCCACCATGATCAAGTAGGCTTCATCCCAGGCATGCAGGGATGGTTTAATATATAGAAAACCATGAACGTGATCCATTATATAAACAAACTGAAAGAACAAAACCACATGATCATTTCATTAGATGCTGAGAAAGCATTTGACAAAATTCAACACCCCTTAATGATAAAAGTTGTGGAAAGAAAAGGAATTCAAGGCTTATACCTAAACATAGTAAAAACCATGTACAGCAAACCAGTAGCAAACATTAAACTAAATGGAGACAATCTTGAAGCAATCCCACTAAAATCAGGGACTAGACAAGGCTGCCCACTCTCTCCCTACTTATTCAATATAGTTCTTGAAGTTCTAGCCAGACCAATCAGACAACAAACGGAGATCAAAGGAATAAAGATTGGAAAACAAGAAGTCAAAATATCACTATTTGCAGATGATATGATAGTATATTTAAGTGATCCCAAAAGTTCTACCAGAGAACTACTAAACCTGATGAAACCTTCAGTAAAGTGGCTGAATATAAAATTAACCCAAATAAATCAGTAGCCCTCCTCTACACAAAAGAGAAACAAGCTGAGAAAGAAATTATGGAAACAACACCCTTCATAATAATATAAATAATATGAAGCACTTGGTGTGGCTTTAACCAAGCAAGTGAATGATCTATATGATAAGAACTTCAAGCCTCAGGAGAAAGAAATTGAGGAAGATCTCAGAAGATGGAAAAATCTCCCATGCTTACGGATTGGCAGGATTAATATAATAAAAATGGCCATTTTTCCAAAAGCAATCTACAGATTCAATGCAATCCCCATCAAAATACCAATCCAATTCCTCAGAGAGTTAGACAGAACAATTTCCAAATTCATCTGGAATAACAAAAAACCCACGATAGCTAAAATTATTCTCAACAATCAAAGGACTTCTGGAGGAATCACTCTCCCTGAACTCAAGCAGTATTAGAGAGCAATAATGATAAAAACTGCATGGTATTGGTACAGAGACAGACAGATAGACCAATGGAAAAGAATTGAAGACTCAGAAATGAACCCACACCTATGGTCACTTGATTTTTGACAAAGGAGCCAAAACCATCCAATGGAAAAAAGATAGCATTTTCAGTAAATGGTGCTGGTTCAACTGGAGGTCAACATGTAGAAGAATGCAGATCGATCTATGCTTATCACCCTGTACAAAACTTAAGTCCAAGTGGATCAAGGACCTCCACATCAAACCAGACACACTCAAACTAATAGAAGAAAAACTAGGGAAGCATCTGGAACACATGGCCACTGGAAAAAATTTCCTGAACAAAACACCAATGGCTTACGCTCTAAGATCAAGAATCGACAAATGGGATCTCATAAAACTGCAAAGCTTCTGTAAGGGAAAGGACACTGTGGTAAGACAAAACGGCAACCAACAGATTGGGAAAAGATCTTTACCAATCCTACAACAGACAGAGGCCTTATATCCAAAATATACAAAGAACTCAAGAAGTTAGACCACAGGGAGACAAATAACCCTATTAAAAAATGGGGTTCAGAGCTAAACAAACAATTCACAGCTGAGGAATGCCGAATGGCTGAGAAACACCTAAAGAAATGTTCAACATCTTTAGTCATAAGGGAAATGCAAATCAAAACAACCCTGAGATTTCACCTCACACAAGTGAGAATGGCTAAGATCAAAAACTCAGGTGACAGCAAATGCTGACGAGGATGCGGAGAAAGAGGAATACTCCTCCATTGTTGGTGGGGTTGCAGACTGGTACAACCATTCTGGAAATCAGTCTGGAGGTTCCTCAGAAAATTGCACATTGAACTGCCTGAGGATCCAGCTATACCTCTCTTGGACATATACCCAAAAGATGCCCCAACATATAAAAAAGACACGTGCTCCACTATGTTCATCGCAGCCTCATTTATAATAGCCAGAAGCTGGAAAGAACCCAGATGCCCTTCAACAGAGGAATGGATACAGAAAATGTGGTACATCTACACAATGGAATATTACTCAGCTATCAAAAACAATGAGTTTATGAAATTCGTAGGCAAATGGTTGGAACTGGAAAATATCATCCTGAGTGAGCTAACCCAATCACAGAAAGACGTACATGGTATACACTCATTGATAAGTTGCTATTAGCCCAAATGCTTGACTTACCCTAGATGCCTAGAACAAATGAAACTCAAGACGGATGATCAAAATGTAAATGCTTCACTCCTTCTTTAAAAGGGGAACAAGAATACCCTTGGCAGGGAAGAGAGAGGCAAAGATTAAAACAGAGACTGAAGGAACACCCATTCAGAGCCTGCCCCACATGTGGCCCATACATATACAGCCACCCATTTAGACAAGATGGATGAAGCAAAGAACTGCAGACCGACAGGAGTTGGATGTAGATCGCTCCTGAGAGACACAGCCAGAACACTGCAAATACAGATGCGAATGCCAGCAGCAAACCACTGAACTGAGAATAGGACCCCCGTTGAAGGAATCAGAGAAAGAACTGGAAGAGCTTGAAAGGGCTCGAGACCCCATATGTAGAATAATGCCAAGCAACCAGAGCTTCCGGGGACTAAGCCACTACCTAAAGACTATACATGGACTGACCCTGGACTCTGACCTCATAGGTAGCAATGAATATCCTAGTAAGAGCACCAGTGGAAGGGGAAGCCCTGGGTCCTGCTAAGACTGAACCCCCAGTGAACTAGACTGTTGGGGGGAGGGCGGCAATGGGGGGAGGGTTGGGAAGGGAACACCCATAGGGAAGGGGAGGGGGATGTTTGCCCGGAAACCGGGAAAGGGAATAACACTCGAAATATATAAAAGTAATACTCATGTTAATAATAATAAAAAAAATCAACGGGTCCTTAATGAGATATTTTCTCAATTGAGTTTCCCACCTCTTGTTGAAGATAGTTTGTGTCAAATTAACATAAAAGTACCACAAGCACAGTGGGTATAAAAGCAACAAAATTAGGGTCACCTAAACATTTAAAGTTGTTTTTAGAAGAAACAGCTATGGTTTGTGCAATTTATACGTATCCAGGCAGAGAAGGAAATGAGAGAAAGAAAATGACATTCCTTAAAGATATAATAATTCTCTTTTTCACAAATGCCATCGAGCAAAGTGTATTTCTGCAACAACAGCCTAAAAGTCAAATGTACTTTTAGGTGACATAAAATATGCCTAAACTATATTGAGATATTTTGTAATTTTTGCATCGTATTTTAAAACCTTTATTTGGAGCCCAGTGAGATGCCTTGGTGGGTAAAGGCCACCAAACCTGGTAGTCAAAACCCATGTGGTTGAAGAAAAGAAGCAACTCCTGTGACATATACATGTACACCCTAGTGATCTTGTTATTGTACACATGTACACACACACACACATACATATACATATATATGTATGTGTGTGTGTGTGTGTGTGTGTGTAAACACCAAATAAAATCTAAATGGAAAAATTGAATTTGAAAGAATACACAATTTATAATAAATATATTAATTTCATATTATAATGCTAACATTTTAGATATAATAATTACAATTTCACCCATAGAGTTATACCTTTCCCTTCACAGCTTTTGAAAGCTGTAGCTATCATGAGCACTTTAAATTACACATAAACTTTGAATATGGATCACTGGACCTCAAGGTTTAGGCAGTTTTTCTAGTTGCCAAAGACTGAGGGAGAAGCGCAAGTCTTTCACCAGACTTAACGAAGAAATGCCATGTTTATCTTGGAGCTGTGTTAAACCTCCTGGAGTTTGAGGGTGCATTAAGCATGACAAGGCACAAGAAGAGGCACAGGAGGACAGCAATGTTTTCAACATGAAGACTCTTTCTAAAGTGATGACGAATTTATCACAAATAAAAGGAATAGCTTCATGTTTAAGAAGTTGAGAAGAAAAAATTATCATGGATACTTTTCATTTGTTCTGTATTGTAAATGACATGGTGACTTCCACTTTTCTAGAATCCCTTTTGTTTGTTTGTTTGATGTGGGTGGGGGGGTTGGCTATGCAGTTCTGCCATGTAACAATGGATAGACAAGTATCCTTTTAGCCATGGTAAAAATAGGGTTTCCTGAGCCCAGAATTTACCAGCAGACATTCACAGTGCTCTCTGGAACTTGTCGAATAATTCATATTTGGGGCTCTGGGAACTAGAGTAAAATGATGGAAGTTTTGGATATTAAGTATTTGGATAGTATTTGGATATTTGGATGTAAGCAATATACTACTGCTTTCTGTGATCCAAACATTTCTGCCTTATAATAGTATCTTGGAAAGTGAAGTAGATCGTCTTGCTAACTTGCAGGTAAGTCTGGACTCTATACTATTTTTGATAAATGTATCCTGAATTCGTATGTGGTATATTATGTAACTTTAGCACAAACATATGCTATCTGATAATAATTTAAATGTGCTTTAAAAGCAAGGCAGTTCTGAAACATTGTTTTATGATATGTGCAAATTACTTAGTTTATCTATACTCCATTTTTCTCATCTCTAAAATAAATTTTTATCTCATAAATTCATTTCAAACATTGCGGGAGACAATATATTTAAAAGCAGAAAAGAGTGTCAAAATTATAGGGTTCACTCAGTAAATGTGTACCAATTAGAAAAGGAATTATAACTAAATGGAACAAATACAAAATTGCATTGAGCAAACTTACAGCAATTTGTTTAATATGGGTAAGGACACATTGCTGGCATAGTGTAATAAAATCCTTATTTTGTGTGGTGGAGCAACCTATTTGTACTGAGGATGACATATGGCCCAAGAAACCAACAATTGGAAGTATCCTCAGAAATTCCTAACTATACTCAGAAGGAATGATTATCAGCTGGGGTCTTTCCTTTAGAGGTAAATATTGGATTTAATCGAAGGGGGATTATTTATGACTGTTCTACTTTTGTCCTGTCATCTAATTTCCCTGGAAATTGCACTCTGTGTAGGTGTCTTCTCACTGCATAACTGATGCTCACTACAGGATATTTTAAACAGTTTGTTTTCATTCAATAAAAGGGCCCAGTCTGTTCACTCTCTGTTGCTATACTCCCCTATATGAGTTACTGTACATAAAAGACCAGATGTTTATGGATTTGAGAAGTGAGAGACAGTGAATCCCTTATTTTCTTCCAGAGATTGTATTATCTGAAGGCTGAAGTATTCTTGAGTGGCTGGTAGATGAACTCATAGCAGGGCTTAGCAAAGAGAACAAAACAGAGGTTGGAACAAAATTATTTTCTGAAATTTTATGAGCAAAAGACTTTCAGGCTGACACATTAGCTATCCTAAATCAAATGCTTCAGTTCTATACATGAGCATTATTCTAAGCTATAGTGTAATGTGTCCATTTCTGTCACTATTAGCAAGTCAACACAGATGACAAAGAAGTTTGTGGGGACATACGTAAGCCACTTGCATCTGGATCTGACTCAAGTAGGCTAAACAGGTGGTCTTTGAAGAAAAAAATCACCTGCAATCTGAGTACACACCAACCTCTAAAATAGTGACCTATTTCCTCCCTGTAGGCTTTAGCATTTTTAATATCCTTGGGAGATGGGTTTCTTAGGGTCTTCATCTCTGTTTATATCACTTATCTGTTCCATTAAAGCCATTAGCTCATTCATCGCAACTGCTTTAGAATCCTGATCTGCTAATTCCCTGCTCTGTTGGGATCCAAGCTTGCTTTGTCTCTCCAAACCTTGTTGGTAGCTTTACAGCATGCCTTGTGATGTTCAGTTGACAGCCTGATAATACAGGAAGCAAAAGAAATCAAGCCAAAGAGGTCACAAGTCTGGAATTATTTTCTCACTTTGGCAAAAGTTTGGTGTGCTTCATGTTTACTATAGCTTGAAATGTGAGAAGCTAAAATCTCCCTCAGGAGCCTTGTTTCTGTTTCTTTGGTTTTCCATTTCCCTCAAAACTCCTATGCAAACAAAGTCTGTGGGTCTTTTTCAGCTGTAATGCTCTCTTAATACAGGAGTCTGGTTAAGATGCCAGTATGGTGTCACCAGAGAGTAGAAACATTTTATATTTCTGAGATTGAAACTAGGAGTTTAGAGTTTCATTTTCTACTTTCCCTATCTTTGGTGAATTCAGAATAGATGGAATATCAGCTAGATTATTGCCTTCTGTCTGATCAGTTAGGTCCTCGGATAACTCCAGTTCATTAGTATCCAGCAAGTAGTCTTATTAGAATGCAGGCTTTTGTTATTGTTTGTATCTGATTATGGTTAAACATATTTAACTTTGCTTACTGAAAGTCCACATAGAACTCTCTCTCTCTCTCTCTCTCTCTCTCTCTCTCTCTCTCTCTCTTTCTCCCTCTCCCTCTCTCGTTTATTCTTCTCTTCTACATTATATCCTGATCACAGTTGTTCCTCCCTCTACTCCTGCCAGTCCCTATCCCCACTGTCCCTCATTCCCAGATCCACTCTTCTGTTTTTCTTTGGAAAACAGCAGGGATCTTAGGGACATTAGCTGATCACGTGTAGCAGGTATAAGACTAGGAACAAACTCTCATATCAAGGATGAACAAGGAAAACTAGTAAGAGGGAAAAGGTGCCTAAAGCAGGCAAAGTCAGAGATATCACCATTCCTACTGTTAGGAGTCCCACAAAAACACCGAGTTAGATAATCATAACGTATATGCAGAAGACTTTAGTCACACCCATAAAGGGTCCATGGTTGTTGCTTAGTTGATTCTGTAGACTCTGTTCTCATGTTATCCTTGATCCTTCTGTCTCCCATAATCCTTCCTCTTCCTCCTCTACAGATTTCTCTGAACTCTATGTAGTGTTCAGTGCACAGTAGTATAGTTGGGACTTCAGTTAGATCCATTCTCTGATGAACTGCCATATTGATTTTCATAGTAGCTATACAAGCTTGAGCTCCCAGCAGCAATGGCAGCATGGGCTGTCACTCATGTTTTTGATCTTAGCCATGCTGACAGGTGTGAGATGAATTTTTCAAAATAGTTTTGATTTGCATTTACATGATAGCTAAAGATATGAACATTTGTTTAGGAATTTCTCAGCCACTTGAGTTTCCTTCATTGTGAATTCTGTTTAGCTCTGCAACACATTTTTTCTAATTGAATTACTTGATTTGTCATGTCTAGTTTCTTGATTTCTTTATATATTTTGGATATTAATCCTCTGTCAAATGTGGAGTTGGTAAAAAAAATCTTTCCCATTCTGTATGCTCTTCTTTTGTTTTAGGTTTTAGCTATCCTGTTTGTTTGTTTTCATATGAAGTTGCATATTGTCCTTTCAAGGTTCTAAAGAATTGTGCTGGAATTTTAATGGGGACCGAGTTGAATCTGTAAATTGCTCTTGGTAAGATAGTCATATTTATTATGTTAATCTATGGCATAGGGGATGGAGTAGTTTGAATAGGTATGGGGCATAGACTCATCTGTTTGAATTCTTAGCCATAGGGAGTGGTTAAGCGGGTGTGGCCTTGTTAGAGGAAGTATGTCACTGTGAAGGCCCAGTGTGATGTCTCCTCTGCTGAAGCTATGTCATTCCTTTTCCTCTATCTCTCCCACCTCTCAAAATCTCTGTGGCTGCCCTCCTTTTCTGCTGTCTAATCTTAGGCTCTTGCCTTGTCTTTACCTGCCCTCACCTGCTTACAGGCAACATTCTACATACTATGCTGTCTGTCTTTTAGTTAGTTTGGAGATGGGTTTATCTATCTTGTTGATTTTCTTGAACAAAAAGCTGCTCGTTCAATTGATTCTATATATTGTTCTCTTTGTTTCTGTATATTAATGGTTTCAGACATGAGTTTGGTTATTTCCTGCCATCTACTTGTCTTGGGTATGTTTACTTTTTTGTTCTAGAATTTGAGGTATGCTGTTACATTGCTAGTATGAGATTGCTCTAATTTCTTTTTGAATACACTCAGTGTTATGAACTTTCCTCTTACCACAACATTCATTGTTTAGGTATGCTATACTTTCATTTTCACTGAAATTTAAGAAGTCTTTGATTTCTTCATTTGTTCTTTTTTTTTTTTTTTTTTTTTTTTTTTTTGGAGCTGGGGACCGAACCCAGGGCCTTGAGCTTCCTAGGCAAGCGCTCTACCACTGAGCTAAATCCCCAACCCTCTTCATTTGTTCTTAGTCCCAGTAGTCATTTGGTAGAAAGCTGTTCAGTTTCAATGAATTTATAGGCCTTCTTCTGTTTCTGTTGTGAAATCCACCTTTAATTCAAGATATTCTGATAGGATGCAATGGCTTATATCAGTTTTCTTGTATCTGCTGAAATTTACTTTGTAACTGAGTATGTGGTCAATTTTGGAGACAGATAAACTTTCCTTTTTACCCAAGAACCTGCCCAGACTTCTGAATCATAAGCTTATGATTATAATCATAATCATAATTATAAAAGTATGTGGACCTCTTCAAGAATGAGACTCAAGATTTTTTATTATCAGTCTCCCACACCAAGCATCCAGTATTTGTTCAAACAGTATTCTAGCAGTGGGTTCCTAGCTCCACCCTGTATTCATAGTGATTGTCTTTCTCTTTCAGGTGAGCTCACATAAAACTGTAAAGTGATCAAAAAATAAACAATGCATGTTATTGCCTAAAATATTTGCACCTTTTGCATTGTAGAAAAGAGGATAAACAACAGGGAGCTGTGGTTTGTGCAAGTTATTAAGTTCAGATTTAGATCTGTTACAGTGAAACACACATGCAAAATCTACACTGAGGAACTAACATAGGCATGCCATTTATGACAGCACAGTGTTCTCATGGTCCTTCTGAATCTAGAATTGGCAAAAGCCTGGGCTCCTAAAACTGTGGCATATATTTTACCTATTATTACTGATGAGTTTTCTATAGCTTCTCACTGTGTATATTATCTCTTATATCTCTGATTTGATCATCCTGATATTTGGTACCTGGAACACGCTTTGATGTTTCTATGAAATGACTATCATTTCTGGATAGTCACCATGCATTTTTCCCTCATGAAGCTTTTGTACTCTTCCCAAGGCCAAAACAGATCATAGATTTGTATTTTTTAACTGAAGTAGGAGGTGTAAATCACTTTGCTATCAATGTGAAAGAATACAGCTTAAAAATGGAAGCATTAATAAAAACTGAATTTTTCATAGCTCAGACCTTGAGAAAATGCCTGGTAATTTTTTTGAGCAATGGTTAGGAGATTCCTTATGTATACTGGTACCTTTGACATAGTACAGACAGAAATAGTGACACAATTTCTGCTTCATAGTTTCCATCTGAGCTGAGGAGATGGCCTCAATTATCTATGCTGGTGCTTCTCAGATTAGATACAGCAACATCATCCTGCTCAAAATATAGATTGTTGGATAATTGTCATGCAAGTATTCCACAGATCAGAGTCAGCAACAACAAGAATTTTGAACGACAAGCAATCACTGCTACCTAGTCTAATGTCTGTGAGCATTCAGCCAGCCTGCATGAATGTGGATGAGATGAGACAATTAGACCATGAAAAATACATACTCCAGTAAATTGAACTGCATAAACCATAAGCTTGTAGAATTTCAGATAAAAGAGATTGTTATGGGTCAGAAGTGGATTTGAATTATAGCATTGGGATGGAAACTACAAGGTATGTCTACCCAGACAACTCTAGATTTTCTAGATTTGAATTACAAATCTATCATTTTTCATATATTTTATTTTCTGATCTCCAAAACAGTTCGTGCTAACTATTTTGCAATTCTATTCTGAGGATGAAAGTGCCTGCACTGAACTGGGCTTGGTGGACTTACTTAATCTATGCCAGCTATATTCTTCCCAAAAGGGACCTATATTTAGGTAGAGATATACTTTTAGATCTACAAAGGTTTTTATCATTGTTCAAATGGTTCTCTAAATTTGTGTTATTTATTGCTCAAATTGCCCATCTAATTGTGTTTCAAATATAACTATAATAAAATGAGGGTATTCCAGGACATAGAGAAACTTAGAATCAGAATTCAAGGATGATCAGGGTAAGGAGGTATTCGTGGGATGTAATTTTTATTATACTGATTAAATGGCTCTTTCTAAAAGAGTATACATTTCTTCAAAAAAATTGTGCCTCAAAGCTTCCGGAGCATCAGATAAGATGTTCCAACAGCCTACATTCCCATCTAACTCCTGATTCTTGCTTAGTTTATAACCTGCTTTAGGGTTATACATTACACAGAAAAACTGAGAACTGATCATAGCACTCTACTGGTGGTTTGCACATTATTCCTTACAAGTTATTTACCAGATGAAAATAGGAACAGAAACAAAAGCAAGCAAAATACCAAAAAGTAAATTAAAAGTTTAACATAGCTTAAATATAAGAAGTGCTGCTACACATCAGTACTCCAAGTCTTTGGAGTCATCCTCAGCAACATGGTAAGTTCAAAGCCAAATTGGGCTACAGGAGACACCTTCTCAAACAAACAAATACCCAAATGACATAAAAGATAAAAAAATAAGATGTAAGCAGTATGTTTAATTTTGTAAGAACAACATTTGAACCAGACCTCTCTTCTAATTCCATTTCTGACTACCTCTTTAGGCAGATGGTCACTGATGGAGAAGCATGGTCTGAGACAATAACAATGTGTAAGAGTCTAGCCTTTTTCCTTTGCCTCTTTGTTACTTGGGATTTGTACATTATTTCTTCACCACTCCAGGCTGATGAATACAGCCACCCTTGGTAAACTCCCCTTAGGTTTCTAACATGCTTTGTTTTCTCTAGTAGGAACCCATCTGAATTTTCTGTTTCCCCAGAAAATTCCTAAACTCTCTGTGCTTAGAAATACAGGCTGTATATGGGCTTTGAGGATACCCCTAAGTCTCTCTCTTGATCTTTGATGATGCTATCCTGTGTGGAATCATTGTCCTTTGTGTTTCCCTACTCTCCATCAATCTGACTGGTGAAATATTGAAAGTCTCAGCCACATTATTTAAGTCAGGCATTTTCTCCAATAACATTTTCACCAACAACATTTTACCTTGTCGCTATTCTTACGTGATAAGGTATAAGGTGAGGAGAGTAGCATCTTGTGGCTTTGTATTAAGTAACATGACCTATTTTACATTTATTAAATGCTTCTTTTGTGTTCTAGAGGTTTGCAGTCCTGCCTGTATAATTTTAAGTATTTTAATCTTGAGTTCTAAATGTGTGAATTATTTGTCTTAAGTAGAGTTGTCTCTAATTTCATATGAAAAGACACACGCAGTCTAAGGAATTACAATTAATTTTCTTTCATTATTTATTAAAAATTTCATATGAGTGCTGCATTCATATCATTTTCACCTCTTCCAACTTGTCCATGGTCCTCATTACTCCTAAACTTCAGGACCATTTCCTTATGATTGGAATTCTTCTTGTTTTTTTTTATCTTTATTAACTTAGGTATTTCTTATTTACATTTCAATTGTTATTCCCTTTCCTGGTTTCCAGGCCAACATCCCCCTAACCTCTGCCTCTCCCCTTCTATGTGGGTGTTCCCCTCCCTATCCTCTCCTCATTACCGCCTTCCCCCCAACAATCACATTCACTGGGGATTCAGTCTTGGCAGGACCAAGGGCTTCTCCTACAACTGGTGCTCTTACTAGGCTATTCATTGCTACCTATGAGGTTGGAGCCCAGGGTCAGTCCGTGTATAGCCTTGAGGTAGTGGCTTAGTCCCTGGAAGGACTGGTTGGTTGGCATTGTTGTTCATATGGGCTCTCAAGCACCTTCAAGCACTTTCAGTCCTTTCTAAGATTCCTTCAACAGGGGTCCCGTTCTCAGTTCAGTGGTTTAATGATGGCATTCACCGATGTTTTTGCTGTATTCTGGCTGTGTCTCTCAGAACAGATCTACATCTGGTTCCTGTCGGCCTTCCCTTCTGTGCTTCATCCATCGTATCTAGTTTAGTAGCTGTATATGTATGGGCCACATGTGGGGCAGGCTCTGAATGGGTGTTCCTTCTGCCTCTGTTCTAAACTTTGCCTCCCTATTCCCTGTCAAGAGTATTCTTGTTCCCCTTTTAAAGAAGGAGTGAAGCATTTGCGTTTTGGTCATCCCTCTTGACTTACATGTGTTCTGTGCATCTAGGGTAATTCAAACATTTGGGCTAATATCCACTTATCAATGAGTGCATTTCATGTGTGTTTTTCTGTGATTGCATTATCTTAATCAGTATATTTTCCGGTTCCACCCATTTGCCTATGACTTTCATAAAGTCATTGTTTTTGACAGCACAGTAGTATTCCATTGTGTAGATGTACCACATTTTCTGGAACCATTCCTCTGTTGAAGGGCATCTCGGTTCTTTCCAGCTTCTGGCTATTATAACTAAGGCTGCTATGAACATAGTGGAGCACGTGTCTTTATTATATATTGGGGCATCTTTTGGGTATTTGCCCAAGAGAGGTATGGCTGGGTCCTCAGGTAGTTCAATGTCCAATTTTCTGAGGAACCTCCAGACTGATTTCCAGAATGGTTGTACCAGTCTGCAATCCCACCAACAATGGAGGAATGTTCCTCTTTCTCCACATCATCTCCAACATTTGCTGTCACCTGAGTTTTTGATCTTAGCCATTCTCACTGGTGTGAGGTGAAATCTCAGGGTTGTTTTGATTTGCATTTCCCTTATGACTAAAGATGTTGAACATTTCTTTAGGTGCTTGTCAGCCATTCAGCATTCCACAGCTTTGAATTCTTTGTTTAGCTCTAAACCCCATTTTTAATAGGGTTATTTGTCTCCCTGTGGTCTAACTTCTTGAGTTCTTTGTATATTTTGGATATAAGGCCTCTATCTGTTGTAGGATTGGTAAAGATCTTTTCCCATCTGTTGGTTGTCATTTTGTCCTAACAAAAGTGTCTTTTGCCTTACAGATCTTTTCAGTTTTATGAGATCCCATTTGTCTGTTCTTGATCTTAGAGCATAAGCCATTGGTGTTTTGTACAGGAAATTTTTTCCAGTGCCCATGTGTTCCAGGTGCTTCCCCACTTTTTATTCTATTAGTTTGAATGTATCTGGTTTGATTGGAGGTCCTTGATTCACTTGGACTTAAACTTTGTGCAGGCTGATAAGCATGGACAGATCTGCATTCTTCTACATGCTGACCTCCAGTTGAACCAGCACCATTTGCTGAAAATGCTATCATTTTTCCATTGGATGGTTTTGGCTCCTTTGTCAAAAATCAAGTGACCATAGGTGTGGGTTCATTTCTGAGTCTTCACTTCTTTTCCATTGGTCTATCTGTCTGTCTCTGTACCAATACCATGCAGTTCTTATCATTATTGCTCTCTAATACTGCTTGAGTTCAGGGAGAGCGATTCCCCCAGAAGTCCTTTGATTGTTGAGGATAATTTTAGCTATCGTGGGTTTTTTGTTATTCCAGATGAATTTGGAAATTGTTCTGTCTAACTCTCTGAGGAATTGGATTGGTATTTTGATGGGGATTGCATTGAATCTGTAGATTGCTTTTGGAAAAATGGCCATTTTTATTATATTAATCCTGCCAATCCATAAGCATGGGAGATTTTTCCTTCTTCTGAGATCTTCCTCAATTTCTTTCTCCTGAGGCTTGAGGTTCTTATCATATAGATCATTCACTTGCTTGGTTAAAGCCACACCAAGGTGCTTTATATTATTTATATTATTATGAAGGGTGTTGTTTCCCTAATTTCTTTCTCAGCTTGTTTCTCTTTTGTGTAGAGGAAGGCTACTGATTTATTTGAGTTAATTTTATATCCAGCCACTTTACTGAAGGTTTTATCAGGTTTAATAGTTCTCTGGTGGAATTTTGAGATCACTTAAATATACTCTCCTATCGTCTGCAAATAGTGATATTTTGACTTCTTTTTTTCCAATCTTTATTCCTTTGATCTCCGTTTGTTGTCTGATTGGTCTGGCTAGAACTTCAAGAACTATATTGAATAAGTAGGGAGAGAGTGGTCCCTGATTTTAGTGGGATTGCTTCAAGTTTCTCTCCATTTAGTTTAATGTTTGCTACTGGTTTGACGTACGTGGTTTTTACTATGTTTAGGTATAAGCCTTGAATTCCTTTTCTTTCCACAACTTTTATCATGAAGGGGTGTTGAATTTTGTCAAATGCTTTCTCAGCATCTAATGAAATGATCATGCAGTTTTTATCTTTCAGTTTGTTTATATAGTGGATTACGTTGATGGTTTTCCATATATTAAACCATCTCTGCCTGCCTGGAATGAAGGCTACTTGATCATGATGGATGATTGTTTTGATGTGCTCTTGGATTCGGTTTCAAGAATTTTATTGAGTACTTTTCCATCGATATTCATAAGGGAAATTGGTCTGAAGTTCTCTTACTATGTTGTGTCTTTGTGTGGTTTAGTTATAAGAGTAATTGTGGCTTCATCGAAGGAATTCGGTAGTGCTCCATCTGTTTCAATTTTGTGGAATAGTTTGGATAATATTGGTATGAGGTCTTCTATGAAGGTCTGATAGAGGTCTACACTGAACCCTTTTTGGTTGCGAGACCTTTAATGACTGCTTCTGTTTCGGTAGGTGTATGGAGTTGTTCAAATGCTTTATCTGTTCCTGATTTAAGTTTGGTACCTGGTATCTCTCTAGGAAATTGTCCATTTCCTGAAGATTTTCAAGTTTTGTTGAATATAGGCTCTTGTAGTAGGAGCTGATGATTTTTGAATTTCCTCTGATTCTATAGTTATACCTCCCTTTTCATTTCTGATTTTATTAATTTTTACACACTCTCTGTGTCCTCTCATTAGTCTGGCTAAGGGTTTATTTATCTTGTTGACTTTCTCAAAGAACCAACTTTTGGTGCTGTTGATTCTTTGTAAGTTCCTTTTTGTGTCTCTACTTGGTTGATTTCAGCTCTGAGTCATTATTTCCTGTCTTCTACTCCTTCTGGGTGTATTTGCTTCTTTTTATTCTAGAGCTTGTAGGTATGCTGTCAAGCTGCTAATATATGTTCTCTCATGTTTCTTTCTGCAGGCACTCAGAACTATGAGTTTTCCTCTTAGCACAGCTTTCATTGTGTCCCATAAGTTTGGGTATGTTGTACCTTCAGTTTCATTAAATTCTAAGGCGTCTTTAATTTCTTTCTTTATTTCTTCCTTGACCAGGTTATCATTGAGTGGAGCATTGTTCAATTTCCACGTATATGTGAGCATTCTTCCCTTATTATTATTGAAGACCAGTTTTAGGCCGTGGTGGTCTGATAGCACGCATGGGATTATTTCTATCTTTCTATACCTGTTGAGGCCCGTTTTTTGACCAATTATATGGTCAATTTTGGAGAAAGTACCATGAGGAGCTGAGAAGAAGGTATATCCTTTTGCTTTAGGATAGAATGTTCTATAAATATCTGTTAAGTCCATTTGGCTCATGACTTCTCTTAGTCTGTTGACATTTCTGTTTAATTTCTGTTTCAATGATCTGTCCATTGATGAGAGTGGGGTGTTGAAATCTCCTACTATTATTGTGTGAGGTGCAATGTGTGTTTTGAGCTTTAGTAAGGTTTCTTTTACCTATGTAGGTGCCCTTGTATTTGGGGCATAGATATTTAGGATTGAGAGTTCATCTTGGTGGATTTTTCCTTTGATGAATATGAAGTGTACTTCCTTATCTTTTTTGATGACTTTTAGTTGAAAATTGATTTTATTTGATATTAATATGGCTACTCCAGCTTGCTTCTTCAGACCATTTGCTTGGAAAGTTGTTTTCCAGCCTTTCACTCTGAGGTAGTGTCTGTCTTTGTCTCTGAGGTGTGTTTCCTGTAGGCAGCAGAATGCAGGGTCCTCATTGCATATCCAGTTTGTTAATCTATGTCTTTTTATTGGGGAGTTGAGGTCATTGATGTTGAGAGATATTAAGGAATAGTGATTATTGCTTCCTGTTATATTCATATTTGGATGTGAGGTTATGTTTGTGTGCTTTTCTTCTCTTTGTTTTGTTGCCAAGACGACTAGTTTCTTGTTTCTTCTAGGGTGTAGCTTGCCTCCTTATGTTGGGCTTTACCATTTATTATTCTTTGTAGGGCTCGATTTGTAGAAAGATATTGTGTAAATTTGTTTTTGTCATGGAATATCTTGGTTTCTCCAACTATGTTAATTGAGAGTTTTGCCAGACACAATAGCCTGGGCTGGCATTTGTGTTCGCTTAGGGTCAGTATGACATCTGTCCAGGACCTTCTGGTTTTCATAGTCTCTGGTGAGAAGTCTTGTGTGATTCTGATAGGTCTGCCTTTATATGTTACTTGACCTTTTCCCTTACTGCTTTTAATATTCTGTCTTTGTTGTGTGCATTTGGTGTTTTGACTGTTATGTGTTGGGAGGACTTTCTTTTCTGGTCCAATCTATTTGGCGTTCTGTAGGCTTCTTGTATGCTTATGGGCATCTCTTTCTTTAGGTTAGGGAAGTTTTCTTCTATCATTTTGTTGAAGATATTTACTGGTCCTTTGAGCTGGGAATCTTCACTCTCTTCTATACCTATTTTCCTTAGGTTTGATCTTCTCATTGAGTCCTGGATTTCTTGTATGTTTTGGACCAGTAGCTTTTTCTGTTTTACATTATCTTTGACAGTTGTGTCAATGATTTCTGTGGAATCTTCTGCTCCTGAGATTTCCCCCTCTATCTCTTGTTTTCTGTTGGTGATGCTTGTATCTACTGCTCCTTGTCTCTTCCTTTGGTTTTCTATATCCAGGGTTGTCTCCCTTTGTGCTCTCTTTATTGCTTCTATTTCCATATTTAATTCCTTTACCTGTTCAATTGTGTTTTCCTCAAATTCTTTCAGGGATTTTTGTGATTTCTCTCTATAGGCTTCTATTTATTTATTCATTTTTTCCTGTGTTTTTTTAAGGGAATTCTTTACGTCTTTTTTGAAGTCGTCCATCATCATATTAAAATGTGTTATAAAATCAGGATCTTGTTTTTCTGGTGTGTTTGGATATTCAGTGTTTGCTTTGGTGGAAGAATTGGGCTCCAATGATTCCAGGTTGTCTTGGTTTCTGTTGCTTGGGTTCCTGCCCTTGCCTCTTGCCATCAGGTTGTCTCTGGTGTTACCTTGTTCTGCTATTTGTGATAGTGGCTATACAGTCCTATAGACCTGTGTGTCAGGGGTTCTGTAGACCTTTTTTTTTTCTGTTTTCTTTCAGCCAGTTATGGGAACAGAGTGTTCTGCTTTCAGGCATGTAGTCTTTCCTGTCTACTTGTCTTCTGCTGTTCCTGTGGACATGTGTCCTCTGTCCACCAGGCAGGTCACTTGGAGCAGAAAAGTTGGTTTTACCTGTTGTTCCATGGCTAAAGTTGCTCCTGGGGGGGTGCTTTTGAGCTCTCCATGAGGGCGGCAACCAGGAGGGCCTGTGCCTCCTTTTCCCGGGAACCCATGTGCACCGGGGTCCCAGATGGAGTTAGGTGTTTTCCTCTAGAGTCAGAAATGTGGGCAGAGTGTAGTTTCTTCTGGCTTCCCAGGCTGTTTGCCCCTCTGAAGTTTGAGTTTTCCCTCCCATGGGATTTGTGTGTAGGGAGCTGTTGACCAGGTCCCTTCAGGTCTGGGCGGTGTCTGGACCACAGGGGACCTACAGCTTGAGTGCCCCTATCTTCTGGTTCCCAGAGCCCCTATACAGTTTCCTCTTGGGCCAGGGATGTGGGCAGGGATGGGCAGTTTTGGTGGTCTCTCCTGCTCTGTAGTCTCAGGAGTTCCCACCTGTCCAGGCAGTGAGCTTTCTCTCCAATGGGGTTTCTTCTTGTTGTTTTTATAATTAGGTATTTTTTTAATTTACATTTCAAATGTTATCCCCCTTTCCTGACCTGCTTTCCTGCTCGGACATTTTCTTACATGGGGGTTGAGGGGGTTCCAGCCATGGCAGGACCAAAAACTTTTCATCCCTCTGGTACCCAAGAAGGCACTCCTTTGCTACATATGAAACTGGAGCCATGTGCACTATTTGGATGGTGGTTTAGTCCCTGGGATCTCTGGTTGGTTGGCATTGTTCTTCTTATGGGGTTGCAAAACCATTCAACTCCTTCTATCCTACCCCTGACTCCTAGATTGGTGACCCTGTCCTCAGTTCAATGGTCGACTGTGAGCATTCAACTCTGTATTTGTGACGCTCTCAGGAGACAGCTAAATCAGGCTCCTGTCAGCATGAACTTCTTCACATCAGCAATATTGTCTGGGTTTGGTGACTTGATATAAATGGCCTGGATCTCCAGGTGGCGCAGGCTCTAAATGGCCATTCCTTCAGTCTCTGCTCCAAAATTTGTTTCCATATCTCTTCCTAGGAATATATTAGTTCCCTGTTTTAAGAAAGACTGAAGCATCCATACTGCACTTTAGTCTTCCTTCTTCTTGTGCTTCATGTGATCTGTGGATTGTATCTTGGGTAATTCGAGCTTTTAGGCTGAAATCCACTTATCATTGAGTACATACTGTGTGTGGGTTTTTTGTGATTGGGATACCTCACTCAGGATGATATTTTCCAGTTTCATCCATGTGCCTATGAAGTTCATGAAGTTATTGTTTTTGATTACTGAGTAGTATATTCCATTGTGTAGATGTACCACATTTTTTGCATTCCTATGTTGAAGGGAATCTGGGTTCTTTCCAGCTTCTGGCTATTATAAATATGGCTGTTATGAACCCAGGGGAGCATGTATCTTTGTTTTATGTTGGAATATCTCTTGGGTATATGCCCGGGAGAGGTATAGCTGGGTCCTCAGACCAGTAGAATGTCCAATTTTCTGAGGAACCTACAGACTGATTTCCAGAGGAGTTGTATCCGTTTGCGATCCCACCAACAATAGAGTAGAGTTCCTCTTCCTCCACATCCTTGTCAGTATCTGCTGTCACCTGAGTTTTTGATCTTAGGCATTCTGACTGATGTGAGGTGGAATCTCAGGGTTGTTTTGATTTGCATTTCCCAGATGACTATGAATGTTGAACATTTCTTGGGTGCTTCTCAGACATTCGATATTCCTCAGCTGATCTTTGTTTAGCTCTGTACCTTATTTTTTAAATGGTTTATTTGGCTCCCTGGAGTCTAACTTCTTGAGTTCTTTGTATATAATGGATTTTACTCCTCTATCAGATGTAGGGTTGGTAAAGATCTTTTCCCAATCTGTTGGTTGCCATTTTGTCCTAATGACAGTATCCTTTGCTTTACAGAGGTTTGGAATTTTTTTTAATGTCCCATTTGTCTATTCTTGATATTAAAGCATAAGGCATCGGTGTTCTTTTCAGGAAAACTTCTCCAATGCTCATGTGTTCGAGGCTCTTCCCCGCTTTTTCTTCTATTAGTTTGAATGTATCTGGTTTTATGTGGAGGTCCTTCATCCACCTGGACTTGAGCTTTGTAAAGGGCAATAAGAATGGATTGATTTGCATTATTCTATATGCTGACCCCCAGTTGAACCAACACCATTTGGTGAAAATGCTGTCTTTTTGCCACTGGATGTAAAACTTTGTCAAAGATCAAGTGACCGTAGGTGTGTGGATTCATTTCTGGGTCTTCAATTCTATTCCATTGATCTACCTGCCTCTCTCTGTACCAATACTGTACAGTATTTATCACTATAATTCTGTAATACAACTTGATGTCAGGGATGGTGATTCCCCCAGAAGTTCTTTTATTGTTGAGGACAGTTTTTGTTTTCCTGGGTTTTTTTGTTATTCCAAATGAATTTGCAAATTACTCTTTCTAACTCTATGAAGAATTGAGTTGGAATTTTGATCGGGATTGCATTGAATCTGTAGATTGCTTTTGGCAATATGGTCATTTTTACAATATTAATCCTGTCAATTCATGAGCATTGGAGATCTCTCTATCTTCTGAGATCTTCTTCAATTTATTTCTTCAGACAATTAAAGTTCTTGTCATACAGATCTTTTACTTGCTTAGTTAGAGTCACACTGAGTTATTTTGTGTTATTTGAGACTATTGTGAAGGCTATCTTTCCTTAATTTCTTTCTCATTCTGTTTATCCTTTGAGTAGAGGAAGTCTAATGATTTGTTTGAGTTAATATTTTATCCAGTCACTTTGCTGAAGTTGTTTATCAGGCTTAATATTTCTCCGGGGGAACTGTTGTATGCTCTTAGTCGCTTAAGTATACTATCATATCATCTGGAAATAGTGATATTTTGACTTCTCCCTTTCTAGTTTGTATCCCTTTGATCTCATTTTGCTGTCTGATTGCTCTGAGTAGGACTTCTAATATTAATCATTTTTGCTCATGGGCATTTAAAAATAGTTTATCTTTGCAGGTGTGAAAATGACTGTTTTAACTCATTTAAATAATTCAAAATATAGAATTTTAATATAACCTATTCTTAAACAACTCTATAGTGCATCTACATTTTTGTTTGTTTGTAAAGAAATTTTAAGTGTGTGTGTTTGTGGGGGAGTTCTTTGTATGTACATGTGAGTGCAGATATGTTCTGAGACCAGCATTATTTGAATCCCTGAAAATGCCATTGGAGAAGATTTTGGGTTCTGGAAACCATACTCTGGAGAGCAATACTCAGTCCAAGTAGCTGAGCCATTCTCCAGCATAATTTACTGTCTTTCTGCATTTAAGGTTGTATAGTAGAAGTTTGATGTACAGCCTTGTTCTATTGCTTTTAGTAGGTTATATAATCTCCCTCACAACGGTGGCTGCAACTTTTTCTACAGACATAGCTTCAAAGTTCTGGCTTGTTTCAGATCTATTTCTCAAACTTCTTCATCTTTCAATTTTCATAGTTCCTTAGCTCATGAGTTGTTCCTTTCATTATCTCTATTTGCTCTATGTGGCTTCCATTTGCTTTGTGAATGGATTAAACACTTATATTTTGCTTTATAAGTCTAAAAAAATTGATGAAAACTTTATGTCCCTGTTCTATACAAAATCAATCATTTACTTTTGTTGTGTGACTTTGCCCAGTAGGAAGTAAACAGGCATATATTCTCCCTGACAGACCAGCAAAGATAAAGTAAAGAGTTAATTCCATCAAGTTGAGTTTTGAAAAGCACTGAGTTTATTGGGATTATTAGAGGAGCATAAGTGAGGCCTTATTTACAGAGGCCTTAGAGACTTAACATCAGCTGCATCACACAAAAAATAAGCCAATCATAGTAGCATGGATGACAATTCAAAATAGTCTTTCCCTTCTCAACCTGCAGGCATTTCCACCAGTGAGTCTCCTTTGCCACTAACATTTATCATTTACTACATACAATTTATAGTCATATTTACATAAATTATTGTAAGAATGAATGGTTGAAAGACAGCTGTAAGATGATTGAAAATCAAAAAAATAAGATGATGGGAACTCCCTGCCTTTGGAGCTGGCAAAGATTCATTGTGTTCATTGAGACACACCAACTCTTTCTTAATTAATATACTGTTTCTATTGTACCCACTTTTCTACTATTATCTTTGTATAATACCCCATAATTTCACATTTCTTGATGTATATACACTCTGCTTTTCTGGATTTGTTTATTTTTGAATTATATCTCACTTTTTTCTCAAGAATCCTTTCATTCTGGTCTTTAGAGTAAATCACTTTAGCCAATTCCTAATGCTATGTCAGGTAGGGTTTTGTTTTGATTTCACATAGTTTATATACTTATTTCTGTTGAGAATGAAATACAACATATATCTGATAAGAAGAAGCAGGAAAAGAAGAGTTAGAGGAGGAGGAAGAAGAGAAGGAGGGTTAAAGGAAGGGGTAGCAGGAGGGAGGAGGGCAGAGGAGGAAGAAGAAAGGAAAGGAAGTAAAAAAGAAAGGAAAGAAGAAATAAAGGAAGGAACAAAGGAAAGAAAGAAAGAAGGACCTCTCTTGTTTATATAATTTAATAGTTGAATATAATGAAGTATAAGTTTGACTTCATATAGGGACTGACTCCATTTGCCACTGTGTAATACTCCTTTCTTGTTTAGTTTTAGGTGGGATAAATTACATATCCAAATTTATGATCCTTGCTAGATTGTGTCTACCATGCCCACATCACTTAGTTCAATAGAAAGAAAATTCAAAAGCCAAATCTTAGAATTAAGCCTCCTTGCATTTGAGTAACCTAACATGAGGAATATGACCATTTCTAGTCCAGTTACTAAGGTCAAGGGTATATGACTATCTTTCCTTAGGTAAATGTCTACTTGTGGAACAAATTAGAAGTAGTTCAAAATGGAGCTGAATTTAAGAAGAAATCACAAAGGCATGTTTACTGGAATTATGATGAATATTAAAGCAACAGATACAACATATTCACATCTAATGATAATTGAACTAGTTTTCTTTCTTTTTTCTCATTTGTTTCTATTAGTTCACACAATTTATTTCTAAATACTTTTTGATACATGTTACAATTTCATTTAGAAATTTTCTGATTTTGACTATGTCTTATAAAATTTTAATTGTCAGCTTTATATAGAATCTAGAATCACTGGTGAGAAAAAATTATATCCTGATAGATTGTCTAGACCAGGCAGATTGTAGCAGATTATCTTATTTATAACTGTAGGCATCAATTTCCCATCCATTTTAGGGAACAGTATTAATTAGGCTTAGATAATGGCCTATCTAATTAAAGAGAAGATGCTGAGCATAAGTCTGCATATAGAAATTTATTTTCTCTCTTCTCTTCATGGTGGATATGGTTTAAGTTCCTGCCTTTATTCCTCAGACTGATGCACTTTATCATAGAATGATGAACGAAAATGAACCAAATCTTGATGTCAGTACAAATAAAACTAGGACAGACAATTTGTTCTGTCATAAACCTGTGGCTTTTTACCCTTTAGAGTTGTTTTTGGGAAAAATGTGGAAGAGTTTAGTAATTTGTACATAACAGGCCTTTCTAGTGGTGACTTGATGTAAGAATGCTGATAGAAATGAAGAAGGTAGGCATCTGGCTCATGAGGTTTCACAGGAACTGTAATAGAAGATTTTTGGGTTATTTTGTTTTGTTTTCTCTTTGTTGTTGTTGTTGTTGCTGCTGCTGCTGCTGCTGCTGCTGTGTGTGTGTGTGTGTGTGTGTGTGTGTAATATTTTGCCAAATAAATTGGCTCTACCTGTGTTTTAGAGTTTCTGTAAAGTTGAACCTAAATATAGTGTTTGACTTGCAAAAAAAAAAAAAAAACACAACAAACTAAATAATAAGCCGAGTAGCATTTAGAGCAATGCTGAAGAAGCATTATCATTGTGGAAAAACCTCCTGTGCTACCTGGATCAACCGGAAAATATTTTTTTAATGTCTACCCACATATTCTGGTACAGTGGTGGTTCAGTATGGGTAATACCACAGGCTTGACCTGGCATCAGAATCTGGTAATGTAGGCATTTTTCAATGTTACTGGTTTTAAACCATAAAAGATACAAGATTTAGGGAGTCATGGTGAGAGGTTAAAACAAGGTAGCATGTAACAGGGTTTGGGTTTCTTCCAAGAGTCCCTGAGAAGACATCTCTAAAATTTGAAAATATAACCTTGGCTGAAATAGAGGTAGCTATATACTGAGAAAGCCAGATGTTTGCTAAGGGGCACGGTATGTTTGAAAAAATTGGTCCCAGTTCCCTGAAACTGTTTTGGAAGTATTAAGAGATATGGCCTAGTTGGTGGTATGCCACTGAGGGAAGGCTTTAAGGTTTCTAAAGCCTACGCCATTCCTATTTATCTTTCTCTGCCTGTGACTCTCTTGGTTCCTGCCATGATGGTCATTGACTCTAGTGTTCTGAAATTTTAAGCTGTCACTTAATCTTTCTTTTAAAACTTACCTTGGTCATGGTGTCCTATTATAGTAGTAGATATGTAACTAAGCCAACAGGCAAGTGTGAATGCTTTCATTTTCTCATCAGCTGCTTCAAGTTCCTGACTTGACTTCTCCTCAGTTACGTACTGTAATAAATAGTTATGAGTGAAATAAAAACCTTTCTCCATTAAGTTGTTTTCTGTTAAGGTGTTTTGTCAGAAACTAAACTGGAAGGTACATTAATGTGGAATATTACCTACAATGGGAGAAATGTAGAAATATAAAGAATCAAGATGTCATCTTCAGTTGGAGCTGAATAATTCTTACATTATTGAATGATTAGCACAGAAACAACTCATAAAAGTGTATACAATATCATAAAAGTGTATACAATATCATAAAAGTGTATACATATCAAGGTGTATACAATAGCAGTTTATGATGTACTTAGATTGTATGATTGACTCAGAAAAACATACTATATTTTATATTCAGACACAGAATCCAATAAAGCAATGTTTGGGAACTGAATTGACCTAACCTCTCATAGAAAAATTCTGATTTAGTTAAATATCTTGGCTGTTCTTGTCTTATCAATAGCCCTGATAATGTCTACTAAATATCTAACAACAATTTTGGCAGGAAAATAACACCATTATATTTTGTTCTAAGTCAATATTCATTTTTTATAAAGGGATATATCTATATTTTCACTTTATAGACAAAAATTTGTTGCAGTATGCAGAACAACCAGAGCTACACATAGAAACCTCTCTAACAAAAAAGTTGCAGTCTCAATTAATAAATGTAGTTTCCTTACTCCTTCTTTAATACCTGATTATTTCTCTTTTTTTCACAACAATTGTGACCCAAAGCAAAATTTAGCACTTATTATATAAGTAACACAGTTTCATAGAAATGACATATTAAAGACAAATGGGCCTTTTAAGGCCAAACTCACAGTACTGTATGCTTGACTAGATCTATTTCAATATGGCTCTACCTGGTACAGATGTATTTGTTATTTTATTATGTATATAATTCTGCAGGCTTGAATCTGACAGATCTACTCTGGACATCACTGAGGTAATGAATTCAACATGAAGGACAGTCTCTTAATGAAGAGGACCTCATGGAGATAAACATTTCCTTGCAATACAAAACATTGCTTATTTTTCTGGACGGTAATCATCTGAAAGATAGTGGGTATAAAATAGTTAAAAGGCTAAGTGTAGGCTCTGCTTTATGTAAAGTAGATCTGTGAAAATCAAAATATTTACATTTATATCTTCCATAAATGAGCTTCACTTTTATAAAAATATTTGACCCCTGGCTAAAAACAGCAAATTATTTAAATTCATTATTCATGTATTGTGATAATTAACAGACATCTGGCACAAAAATACTACAATGATTGAAATATTTTCGTTACAGTGCTGTGTTAGTCATATTTTTGACTTTGTGAAAATAATCTAAGAAAAAGAAAGAATTTTTATTGGCTGTGACAGAGGTTTCAGTGCATGTTCATTTGACTCCATTGTTCTGTGCCTCTGGATTCTGAAAAGCAGAACATCATGGCAGAAAGTTACAGCAAAGGGAAAGCTATTCACCTCAAAGGAGGTGAGAAATGGAGAGAGAACAAAACTGTCTGAAGACAAGAAATATACTTCAAAAGCATGCTCCAGTGACCCCCCTGGCTTTGACTGCATTACCTTTAAATAACCCTTTGATCTATGAGTTCATCAGTATACTAATTGAAGACGTTGCCAGTGCCTTAATAATGCATCTGCTTCTTAATTGTTTCACCACTTGGGGACAAAGCCTTCAACACGGGAGCCTGTGAAGGACAATTTGTATCCGAAATATAACATTTTGAACAGAAGGGAAGCAGTGGCTCACTGTTGAAGCAGGACAATAAAGCAAATCAAGTCCCATGCAGAGGTAATGCAGTGGTGAGAGAAAGATGCTGGATAGTCTGAGCTAAGATGGCAGTCTATCTGAGGAGTGTCCTGGAGCCAAATCCTGAAAGGCTCCATTCATTTCAAGTCAGCAGGATCGAAGCTGAGAGGAAGCGATCAATGAAGTGAAGGTAAGGTGAATTCTGTAACTTGACATGTTTTGGTATTCCATTTTTAGGTTCTCTAGCTGTGACAATAAAAATGGTAAAAAGCTTCCTGGTTGCTGCCGCTGCAGAGAGCCCCTGGGCAGCACCCCACGAGCGAACCTGAGCCTCGGGACCACAGGTAAGACCAAATTTTCTGCTGCAAGAAAGCTGCCTGGTAAGCTTGGGACACACGGAAGCAGAATTTCTCTAGGACCGGGCACGTTCTGTGTTTACCGGAAGTCCCACACCCGCGGATCCCGGCCCGCAGCAGCTCTCTGCTCCCAGACCCGGTGAGAGAGAGACCCAACCGCCTGGTCAGGTGGGCACTCCTGAGGTTGCAGAGCGGAAGAGACCACCAACTCTGCTCACCCCTGCCCACATCCCTGGCCCAAGAGGAAACTGTATAAGGCCTATGGGCTCCCGTGGGGGAGGGCCCAGGAGCGGCAGGACCCCTGCCAGAGACACCTCCGGAACCTGAAAGAAACAGACCGGATAAACAGTTCTCTGCACCCAAATCCTGTGGGAGGGAGAGCTAAACCTTCAGAGAGGCAGACAAGCCTGGGAAACCAGAAGAGACTGCTCCCTGCACACACATCTCGGATGCCAGAGGAAAAAGCCAAGACCATCTGGAACCCTGGTGCACTGAAGCTCCCGGAAGGGGCAGCACAGGTCTTCCTGGTTGCTGCCGCTGCAGAGAGCCCCTGGGCAGCACCCCACGAGCTAACTTGAGCCTCAGGACCACAGGTAAGACCAAATTTTCTGCTGCAAGAAAGATGCCTGGTGAACTCAACACAGGCCCACAGGAACAGCTGAAGACCTGTAGAGAGGAAAAACTACACTCCCGAAAGCAGAACACTCTGTCCCCATAACTGACTGAAAGAGAGGAAAACAGGTCTACAGCACTCCTGACACACAGGCTTATAGGACAGTCTAGCCACTGTCAGAAATAGCAGAACAAAGTAACACTAGAGATAATCTGATGGCGAGAGTCAAGCGCAGGAACCCAAGCAACAGAAACCAAGACTACATGCCATCATCGGAGCCCAATTCCCCCACCAAAACAAACATGGAATATCCAAACACACCAGAAAAGCAAGATCTAGTTTCAAAATCATATTTGATCATGATGCTGGAGGACTTCAAGAAAGACATGAACACACTTAGGGAAACACAGGAAAACATTAATAAACAAGTAGAAGCCTACAGAGAGGAATCGCAAAAATCCCTGAAAGAATTCCAGGAAAACACAATCAAACAGTTGAAGAAATTAAAAATGGAAATAGAAGCAATCAAGAAAGAACACATGGAAACAACCCTGGATATAGAAAACCAAAAGAAGAGACAAGGAGCTGTAGATACAAGCTTCACCAACAGAATACAAGAGATGGAAGAGAGAATCTCAGGAGCAGAAGATTCCATGGAAATCATTGACTCAACTGTCAAAGATAATGTAAAGCAGAAAAAGCTACTGGTCCAAAACATACAGGAAATCCAGGACTCAATGAGAAGATCAAACCTAAGGATAATAGGTATAGAAGAGAGTGAAGACTCCCAGCTCAAAGGACCAGTAAATATCTTCAACAAAATCATAGAAGAAAACTTCCCTAACCTAAAAAAAGAGATACCCATAGACATACAAGAAGCCTACAGAACTCCAAATAGATTGGACCAGAAAAGAAACACCTCCCGTCACATAATTGTCAAAACACCAAATGCACAATATAAAGAAAGAATATTAAAAGCAGTAAGGGAAAAAGGTCAAGTAACATATAAAGGGAGACCTATCAGAATCACACCAGACTTCTCGCCAGAAACTATGAAGGCCAGAAGATCCTGGACTGATGTCATACAGACCCTAAGAGAACACAAATGCCAGCCCAGGTTACTGTATCCAGCAAAACTCTCAATTAACATTGATGGAGAAACCAAGATGTTCCATGACAAAACCAAATTTACACAATATCTTTCTCCAAATCCAGCACTACAAAGGATAATAAATGGTAAAGCCCAACATAAGGAGGCAAGCTATACCCTAGAAGAAGCAAGAAACTAATCGTCTTGGCAACAAAACAAAGAGAATGAAAGCACCCAAACATAACCTCACATCCAAATATGAATATAAAGGGAAGCAATAATCACTATTCCTTAATATCTCTCAATATCAATGGCCTCAACTCCCCAATAAAAAGACATAGATTAACAAACTGGATACACAACGAGGACCCTGCATTCTGCTGCCTACAGGAAACACACCTCAGAGACAAAGACAGACACTACCTCAGAGTGAAAGGCTGGAAAACAACTTTCCAAGCAAATGGTCAGAAGAAGCAAGCTGGAGTAGCCATTCTAATATCAAATAAAATCAATTTCCAACTAAAAGTCATCAAAAAAGATAAGGAAGGACACTTCATATTCATCAAAGGAAAAATCCACCAAGATGAACTCTCAATCCTAAATATCTATGCCCCAAATACAAGAGCACCTACATACGTAGAAGAAACCTTACTAAAGCTCAAAGCACACATTGCACCTCACACAATAATAGTGGGAGATTTCAACACACCACTCTCATCAATGGACAGATCATGGAAACAGAAATTAAACAGAGACGTAGACAGACTAAAAGAAGTCATGAGCCAAATGGACTTAACGGATATTTATAGAACATTCTATCCTAAAGCAAAAGGATATACCTTCTTCTCAGCTCCTCATGGTACTTTCTCCAAAATTGACCATATTATTGGTCAAAAAACGGGCCTCAACAGGTACAGAAAGATAGAAATAATCCCATGTGTGCTATCGGACCACCACGGCCTAAAACTGGTCTTCAATAACAATAAGGGAAGAATGCCCACATATACGTGGAAATTGAACAATGCTCTACTCAATGATAACCTGGTCAAGGAAGAAATAAAGAAAGAAATTAAAAACTTTTTAGAATTTAATGAAAATGAAGATACAACATACCCAAACTTATGGGACACAATGAAAGCTGTGCTAAGAGGAAAACTCATAGCGCTGAGTGCCTGCAGAAAGAAACAGGAAAGAGCCTATGTCAGCAGCTTGACAGCACACCTAAAAGCTCTAGAACAAAAAGAAGCAAATACACCCAGGAGGAGCAGAAGGCAGGAAATAATCAAACTCAGAGCTGAAATCAACCAAGTAGAAACAAAAAGGACCATAGAAAGAATCAACAGAACCAAAAGTTGGTTCTTTGAGAAAATCAACAAGATAGATAAACCCTTAGCCAGACTAACGACAGGACACAGAGAGTGCGTCCAAATTAACAAAATCAGAAATGAAAAGGGAGAGATAACTACAGATTCAGAGGAAATTCAAAAAATCATCAGATCTTACTATAAAAACCTATATTCAACAAAATTTGAAAATCTTCAGGAAATGGACAATTTCCTAGACAGATACCAGGTATCGAAGTTAAATCAGGAACAGATAAACCAGTTAAACAACCCCATAACTCCTAAGGAAATAGAAGCAGTCATTAAAGGTCTCCCAACCAAAAAGAGTCCAGGTCCAGACGGGTTTAGTGCAGAATTCTATCAAACCTTCATAGAAGACCTCATACCAATATTATCCAAACTATTCCACAAAATTGAAACAGATGGAGCACTACCGAATTCCTTCTACGAAGCCACAATTACTCTTATACCTAAACCACACAAAGACACAACAAAGAAAGAGAACTTCAGACCAATTTCCCTTATGAATATCGACGCAAAAATACTCAATAAAATTCTGGAAAACCGAATTCAAGAGCACATCAAAACAATCATCCACCATGATCAAGTAGGCTTCATCCCAGGCATGCAGGGATGGTTTAATATACGGAAAACCATCAACGTGATCCACTATATAAACAAACTGAAAGAACAGAACCACATGATCATTTCATTAGAGGCTGAGAAAGCATTTGACAAAATTCAACACCCCTTCATGATAAAAGTCCTGGAAAGAATAGGAATTCAAGGCCCATACCTAAACATAGTAAAAGCCATATACAGCAAACCAGTTGCTAACATTAAACTAAATGGAGAGAAACTTGAAGCAATCCCACTAAAATCAGGGACTAGACAAGACTGCCCACTCTCTCCCTACTTATTCAATATAGTTTTTGAAGTTCTAGCCAGAGCAATCAGACAACAAAAGGAGATCAAAGGGATACAGATCGGAAAAGAAGAGGTCAAAATATCACTATTTGCAGATGACATGATAGTATATTAAGTGATCCCAAAAGTTCCACCAGAGAACTACTAAAGCTGATAAACAACTTCAGCAAAGTGGCTGGGTATAAAATTAACTCAAATAAATCAGTTGCCTTCCTCTATACAAAAGAGAAACAAGCCGAGAAAGAAATTAGGGAAACGACACCCTTCATAATAGACCCAAATAATATAAAGTACCTCGGTGTGAATTTAACCAAGCAAGTAAAAGATATGTACAATAAGAACTTCAAGACACTGAGGAAAGAAATTGAAGAAGACCTCAGAAGATGGAAAGATCTCCCATGCTCATGGATTGGCAGGATTAATATAGTAAAAATGGCCATTTTACCAAAAGCAATCTACAGATTCAATGCAATCCCCATCAAAATACCAATCCAATTCTTCAAAGTGTTAGACAGAACAATTTGCAAATTCATCTGGAATAACAAAAAACCCAGGATGGCTAAAGCTATCCTCAACAATAAAAGGACTTCAGGGGGAATCACTATCCCTGAACTCAAGCAGTATTACAGAGCAATAGTGATAAAAACTGCATGGTATTGGTACAGAGACAGACAGATAGACCAATGGAATAGAATTGAAGACCCAGAAATGAACCCACACACCTATGGTCACTTGATTTTTGACAAAGGAGCCAAAATCATCCAATGGAAAAAAGATAGCATTTTCAGCAAATGGTGTTGGTTCAACTAGAGGGCAACATGTAGAAGAATGCAGATCGATCCATGCTTATCACCCTGTACAAAGCTTAAGTCCAAGTGGATCAAGGACCTCCACATCAAACCAGACACACTCAAACTAATAGAAGAAAAACTAGGGAAGCATCTGGAACACATGGGCACTGGAAAAAATTTCCTGAACAAAACACCAATGGCTTATGCTCTAAGATCAAGAATCGACAAATGGGATCTCATAAAACTGCAAAGCTTCTGTAAGGCAAAGGACACTGTGGTTAGGACAAATCGGCAACCAACAGATTGGGAAAAGATCTTTACCAATCCTACAACAGATAGAGGCCTTATATCCAAAATATACAAAGAACTCAAGAAGTTAGACCGCAGGGAAACAAATAACCCTATTAAAAAATGGGGTTCAGAGCTAAACAAAGAATTCACAGCTGAGGAATGCCGAATGGCTGAGAAACACCTAAAGAAATGTTCAACATCTTTAGTCATAAGGGAAATGCAAATCAAAACAACCCTGAGATTTCACCTCACACCAGTGCGATTGGCTAAGATCAAAAACTCAGGTGACCGCAGATGCTGGCGAGGATGTGGAGAAAGAGGAACACTCCTCCATTGTTGGTGGGATTGCAAACTGGTAAAACCATTCTGGAAATCAGTCTGGAGGTTCCTCAGAAAATTGGACATTGAACTGCCTGAGGATCCAGCTATACCTCTCTTGGGCATATACCCAAAAGATGCCTCAACATATAAAAGAGACACGTGCTCCACTATGTTCATTGCAGCCTTATTTATAATAGCCAGAAAATGGAAAGAACCCAGATGCCCTTCAACAGAGGAATGGATACAGAAAATGTGGTACATCTACACAATGGAATATTACTCAGCTATCAAAAACAACGAGTTTATGAAATTCGTAGGCAAATGGTTGGAACTGGAAAATATCATCCTGAGTGAGCTAACCCAATCACAGAAAGACATACATGGTATGCACTCATTGATAAGTGGCTATTAGCCCAAATGCTTGAATTACCCTATATCCCTAGAACAAACGAAACTCAAGACGGATGATCAAAATGTGAATGCTTCACTCCTTCTTTAAATGAGGAAAAAGAATACCCTTGGCAGGGAAGAGAGAGGCAAAGATTAAGACAGAGACTGAAGGAACACCCATTCAGAGCCTGCCCCACATGTGGCCCATACATATACAGCCACCCAATTAGACAAGATGGATGAAGCAAAGAAGTGCAGACCGACAGGAGCCGGATGTAGATCGCTCCTGAGAGACACAGCCAGAATACAGCAAATACAGAAGCGAATGCCAGCAGCAAACCACTGAACTGAGAATAGGTCCCCTATTGAAGGAATCAGAGAAAGAACTGGAAGAGCTTGAAGGGGCTCGAGACCCCAAAAGTACAACAATGCCAAGCAACCAGAGCTTCCAGGGACTAAACCACTACCTAAAGACTATACATGGACTGGCCCTGGGCTCTGACCCCATAGGTAGCAATGAATATCCTAGTAAGAGCACCAGTGGAAGGGGAAGCCCTGGGTCCTGCTAAGACTGAACCCCCAGTGAACTAGTCTATGGGGGGAGGGCGGCAATGGGGGGAGGGTTGGGAGGGGAACACCCATAAGGAAGGGGAGGGGGGAGGGGGATGTTTGCCCGGAAACCGGGAAAGGGAATAACACTCGAAATGTATATAAGAAATACTCAAGTTAATAAAAAAAATGGTAAAAAAATAAATAAATAGGATAGGGATAAAACTATTACAATTTATAATGTTTTTCTTTTACAAAAAATAGAAATTCTTTGAAAGTAAAATAGTGTTCTTAGCAAAGCTATATCAATATTTTTAGATGAAAAGCAAAGTGCCAACTATGAAATATACATGTGCAAAAACAAAACAAGGAAACAAAACCACACACAACTCTGCCACAAATAATAGCAGTTTTCATTTCTTCTGTTTTATATTTCCTGTCAATACATGTCATAAAGAGCAGTTGCCTAAACACCTAAGGATATATTAAGACTTCAGTTCTCCATAGCAATGCCCATTGCTATCACCTTAAATCAGTGGTTCTCAACCTGTGGTCAAGACTCCCTTGGGAGCTGACCAAGCCCTTCAAAGGTGTTACCTAAGAGCATAAGAAAACACAGACAGTTACATTACAATTTATAGCTGTAGCAAAATTACAGTGATGAAGTAATAACAAACAGTTTAATGGTGGTGTCAAGATAGCACAGTGAACCATTATAAAGGTTTTCAGCATTAGGAAGGTTGAGGACCAGTGTTTTAAACTATAAAGATCTTGCATGTTCATCTTCAGACTGGAAGCATTTTGGATCTAAGACCATTACAAAGAATAGCTCTTTAGACGGCATATTACTCAAAGTAGTCCCTATCTAGAGACAAAGAAAGAAGCAAATTCAGACTGTCTGGAACAATAGTCTGGAGGAGCTGGAAGTTGTTTGCATTTATCTCAGACAGACTTTCTTTTTTTTTTTCTGCAACTGGTCCTTACATCAGCTTCTAATAGATATGTCACTTAGAAAAATATAATTGCTTGTATATTTATATATTATATATATGAAGTAAGTAAGTAAACCATGGGCAAGTTCACATTATTCAAGAGTACCAGGATGAATTAAAAATATATACATAAATACACACGTGTATGTGTGTATATACACATATGCACATATACATATACACATATACTTATGCATATACTATGACATGACCTCACACTCTACTCCTAGAACTCAATATGTAACCCAGTCTGTTCCCAAATATGCAAAAACCCTGGTGCCTCAGTTTCATAAGTGTTGGGATTATATTCATGAACAACCACAATTTGCTTTCCTTTCATATTTTAATTTCAAAATATCCACTCAAGTGAAGTTACACTTCACATATACTATCACCATTTTTTTTGTTGCTATATATGCATGGAACTCCTCTAAGATCACTTTGTCTAATAACTTTCAATCCCTAAAAACTTCAGTCATGGATATGTTGTTAAATAATGATTTTTTAATGGGATACTATGTATCACCACAATTGTGGAGTTTGTACTACATAAAGATAAGAAACATAGACAAATGAACAAATACCTAGAATAAATAAGCCATGTTCAAGCTCACATTATGCAAGTATTCCAGGATGAATATAAATACATACATCAGAGAAGATAGAAACAAAAGATGGCACAGCAGTCCTGTTAGGCTAACTCACCAATAATAACTACCTTATTTTTGCAAAAAAAAAAAAGTAAAAGACTGAATCTGGGAAGGAAAAAAGACTGTGTATAGCTATAAAACTGGCCAATTTACAACAAAGAACTATACAGAGTCTTAAGATTTTCACATCCACTCAGTGTTTCATCCATTATAACTATTATTTGATGGATTCTTTTATCTATCTATCTGTCTGTCTGTCTGTCTGTCTGTCTTGTCTGTCTGTCTTGTCTGTCTATCTATCTATCCATCTATCTATCTGTATTTATTTATTTTTGCACTCCAGATTTTATTCCCCTCCCGGTCCATCCCCAAGGGTTCCATATCCCATACTTCCTCTCTTCCTCCCCACATCCACTCTCCACAAGGATGTCCCCACCCCACCCACCCCACCAGACTTCTAAACTTCCTGGGGCCTCCAGTCTCTTGAGGATTAGGTGCATCTTCTCTGACTGAACCCGGGAATCCTCTGCTGTATATGTGTTGGAGGCCTCAACTCAGCTTGTGTGTATGCTGCCTGCTTGGTGATACAGTGTCTAAGAGATCTCAGGAGTCGAGGTTAATTGAAACATCTGGTTCACCTAGGGTTGCCCTCCTCCTTAGCTTCCTCTACATTTTCTTTAATTCAACCAGAGGGGTCAACCCAGCTTCTAATTATTGGTTGGGTGCACATATCTGCATCTGACTCTTTGAGCTGCTTATTGCATCCTTTGGAGAACAGTCATGGTAGGTCTCTTTTTGTGAATTCCCCATAGCTTCAGTAATGGTGTCAGGTCTTGGGGGCTCCTCTTGAGCTGAAACCCACTTTGAACCTGTCATTGGACCTTCCTTTCCTCAGGCTCGTTTCCATTTTCATCCCTGCATTTCTTCCAGATAGGAAGAATTATGGATCATAGCTTTGGAGTGGGATAGCAACCCTGTCACTTGATGCCCTGTGTTTCTGCAGGAAGTGGATTCAGTAAGTTTCCTCTCCCCACTATAGGGCCTTTCATCTAGGGTCCCCCACTTTGAGTCCTGAGAATCTTTTCCTTCCCAGGTCTCTGGAACATTCTATAGGGTCTTCCCAACCCCCTTTTCTCCCAAGTTTGCCTGTTTCCATTCTTTCTGATGGCTCTCAGAGCTTCAGTCCCTTTTTACCACTCAATACTAGATTATGTTCCCCTATCCCCAACTCCCTTTCCCCTCCCATGTCTCCCCCACCCACCCACCACCCCCACGGCCCTGGTGGTTGCTTTCCTTTTCCTCTCAGGTGGAACTGAGATGTTCTCACTTGGGCCCTTCAGCTTGTTGAACTTTTTGAGTTCTGTGAACTGCATCCTGGGTATTCTGTACTTCTTTTTGGCTAATAGCCATTTATTAATGAGAACATACCATGCATGTCCCTTTGTGTCTGAATTACCTCACTCAGGATGACATTTTCTAGTTCCATCCATTTGCCTTCAAAACTCAGCATATCCTTGTTCTTAATAGCTGAGTAGAAATCCATTGCAGAAATGAATCACATTTTCTGTATCTATTCTTTTGTCCTGGGACATCTGGGTTGTTTCCAGCTTCAGGGTATCACAATTAAGACTGCTATGAATATAGTGGAACATGTGCCCCTGTGGCATGGTGGCATCTTTGGGGTATATTCCCAAGAGTGTTATTTCCAGATCTTTAGGTAGGTCTATTTCCAATTTTCTGAGGAACCTCCAAATTGATATCCAGAGTGGTTGTATCAGTTTGCAATCCCACCAGCAATGGAGGAGCTTTCCTCCTTCTCCACATCCTCACCAATGTGTGTTGGCACCTGAGGTTTTGATCTTAGTCGTTCTAACTCATGTAAAGTGGAATCTCAGGGTCATTTTGATTTGCATTTCTTTGATCAATAAGGTTTTTGAATATTTCCTTAGGTGCTTCTAGCATTCAAGAATCCTCTATTATGAATTCTCAGTTTATTTCTATAACCCATTTTTTTCATTAGGTTGCTTGTTTTTGTTTTGTTTGTTTGTTTGTTTGTTTTTTTGGTGGTAATCTTCTTGATTTCTTTATACATTTTGGATATTAACCCTCTTATAAGATGTAGGGTTAGTGAAGTTTTTTTCCTCGATCTGTAGGATGCTGATTTGTCTTACTGACTATGTCCTTTGCCTTACACAAGCTTTTCAGTTTCAAAAGATCCCATTTATCAATTCTTGATCTTAGAGCATGAGCTATTGGAGTTCTGTTTAGGAAATTTCTGCCTGTGTCATTGAGTTCAAAGATCTTTCCAACTTTCTCTTCTACTAGACTCAGTTTATCTGGTTTTATGTTGAGGCCTTGGTCCACTTGGACTTGAGCTTTGTGCATGGTGACAAATATGAGTCTATTTTCATTTTTCTACATACAGACATCTAGTTAGATCAGCACCATTTATTGAAGATGCTTTCTTTTTCCCATTGTATATTTTTGGATTCTTTGTCAAAGATCAAGTGTGCGTAAAGGTGTAGTTTTATTTCTGGGTCTTCAAATCTATTCCATTGATCGAACTGTCTCTGTACCAAAACTATGCAGTTTTGCTCTGTAGTAGATCTTGAGGTCAGGGATGGTGATTCTCCCAGCCATGCTATTCTGGGGTTTTGTTTTTGTTTTTTGTTTGTTTGTTTGTTTTTGTTTTTATTTTCCTTTCCTGATGAATTTGAGAATTGCTCTTTCCATGTCTTTGAAATATTGTTTTGGGAATTTGATGAGGATGACATTAAATCTGTAGATTGCTTTTGGTAGGATGACCATCTTTACTATGTTAATTCTGCCAATCCATGATCATGGGAGATCACTACATTTCCTGGGATCTTCTTTGATTTCTTTCCTGAGAAACTTGAAGTTCTTATCATAAAGTTTTTCATTTGTTTGGTTAGAGTTACCCCAAGATATTTTATATTATCTGTGGTTGTTGTGGAGGAAATTGTTTCCCTAATTTTTTTCTTAGCCTTTTTCATTGTTTGTATAAAAGAAGGTTACTGATTTATTTGAGTTAATTTTATATCTGGTCATTTTACTGAACTTATTTATCATATGTACAAGTTGTCTGGTAGAATTTTTGGGGTCACTTGTGTATACTATCATATCACCTGCAAATAGTGACACCTTAAATTCTTCTTTGCCAATTTGTATCTCCTTGATCTTTTTTTTGTTGTCTTATTGTTGTACCTAGCACGTACTATGTTGAATAGATATGGGAAGAGTGGGCATTCCTTGTCTTGTCCTAGATGTTAGTGGGATGGCTTCAAATATCTATTTAATTTATAATTGGCTGTTGGTTTGCAATATATTGCTTTTATTATGTTTAGGTGTGGGCCTTCAATTGTTGATCTCTCCAATACTTTTAACATGAAGGGATCTTGTATTTTGTCAAATCCTTTTTCTGCCTCTAAAGAGATGATCATGTAATTTTTTTCTTTGAGTTTGCTTATATGGTAGATGATGTGAATGGATTTTCATGTATTGAATCAACCTTGCGTCACTGGGCTGAAGTCTACTTGATTGTGGTACATTATGGTTTTGATGTGTTCTTGGATTCGGTTTGCGAGAATTTTATTGAGTATTTTTGCATCAATATTCATAAGCAAGATTGGTCTGAAGTTCTCTTTCTTTGGTAGGGTCCTTATGTGGTTTAGGTATCAGAGTAAGTGTGGCTTCATATAATGAATTAGGTAGTGTTCCTTCTGTATCTATTTTATGGAATAGTTTGAGGAATATTGCTTTCAGATCTTCTTTAAAGGTCTGGTAGAATTTTGCACTAAATTCATCTGGCTCAAGACTTTTTTTGGTTGGGAGGTTTATAATGACTTCTACTTCCTTATGGTATGTGGGCCTGTTTAGAAAGTTTACCTGCTCTTGATTTAACTTTGGTATGTGGTGTCTATCTAGAAAACCACCCATTTCACCTAGATTTGTTTCCAATTTTGTTGAGTATAGGCTTTTGTAGTAGGATCTGATGATTTTTTGAATTTCCTTGGTTTCTGTTGTTATGTCTCCCTCATTTTTAATTTTGTTAATTTGAATAATATCTCTGGGCCTTTTAGTTAGTTTGGTGAGGGGTTTATCTATCTTTTTGATTTTCTCAGAGAACCAGCTTTTGGTTTTGCTGAGTTTTTATATTATTCTCTTTGTTTCTATTTGGTTGATTTCAGTTCTGATTTTGATTATTTTCTGCCCTCTACTCCTCTTTGGTGACTTCGCTTCTTCTTGTTCTAGAGCTCACATGTGTGCTGTTAATTTTCTAGTGTAAGATATCTCCAGTTTCTTTACTAGTGCACTTAGTGCTATGAATTTTCCTCTTAGCACTACTTTTATTACGTCACAAAGATTTGGGTATAATGTCTCAACAATATCCTTAAATTCGGGGAAGTCTTTAATTTCTTTATTTCATTCTTGACCAAATTCTTATTGAGTAGAGAGTTGTTCAGTTTCCACATGTATGTGGGATTTCTGTTGGTTTTGTTGTTATCAAAGAGGAGCTTTAGACCATGGCAGTCTGATAGGATACATAGGATTATTTCAATCTTCTTGTATCAGTTAAGAGTTGTTTTGTGATCAGTTATATGGTTGATTTTGGAGAGGGTACCATGAAGTGCTGAAACGAATATGTATTTTTTTGGTTTAGGGTGAAATGTTCTATAGATATCTGTTAAGTCCATTTGGATCATAACCTCTATTGGTTTCACTGTGTTGCTGTTTAGTTTCTGTTTCAATGACGTGTCCATTGGTGACATGCAGTAATGATGTCTCTCACTATTATTTTATGGGATTCAATGTGTGTTTTGAGCTATCTAAAGTTTCTTTTGTGAATGTGGGTGCCCTTGAATTTGGGCATAGATATTCTGAATTGAGACTTTTTTTTTGGTGGATTTTCCCTTCGATGAATATAAAGTGTCTTTCCTTATCACACTTGAACCTTTTGGTTGAAAATCTATTTTATTGAATATTAGGAAGGCAACTACACCTTGTTTCTTGGGACCATTTGTTTGTTAGACATTTTTACATCATTTTACTCTGAGATAGTGTCTGTTTTTGTTAATGAAGTGTGTTTCTTGCAAGCAACAAAATGCTGGACCTTATTTGTATATCAAGTCTGTCTGTTAGCACATGTCTTTTTTTTGTTTGTTTGTTTGTTTGTTTGTTTGTTTTTTATTAACTTGAGTATTTCTTATATACATTTTGAGTGTTATTCCCTTTCCTGGTTTCCGGGCAAACATCCCCATCCCCCCTCCCCTTCCTTATGGGTGTTCCCATCCCAAACCTCCCCCCATTGCCGCCCTCCCCCAACAGTCTAGTTCACTGGGGGTTCAGTCTTAGCAGGACCCAGGGCTTCCACTTCCACTGGTGCTCTTACTAGACTATTCATTGCTACGTAGGGGTCAGAGTCCAGGGTCAGTCCATGTATACTCTTTAGGTAGTGGCTTAGTCCCTGGAAGCTCTGGTTGCTTGACATTGTTGTACATATGGGGTCTCAAGCCCCTTCAAGCTCTTCCAGTTCTTTCTCTGATTCCTTCAACAGGGGTCCTATTCTCAGTTCAGTGGTTTGCTGCTGGCATTCGCCTCTGTATTTGCTGTATTCTGGCTGTGTCTCTCAGGAGCGATCTACAACCGGATCGTGTTGGTCTGCACTTCTTTGCTTCATCCATCTTGTCTAATTGGGTGGCTGTATTTGTATGGGCCACATGTGGGGCAGGCTCTGAATGGGTGTTCCTGCAGTCTCTGTTTTAATCTTTGCCTCTCTCTTCCCTGCCAAGGGTATTCTTGTTCCCCTTTTAAAGAAGGAGTGAAGCATTCACATTTTGATCATCTGTCTTGAGTTTCATTTGTTCTAGGCATGTAGGGTAATTCAAGCATTTGGGCTAATAGCCACTTATCAATGAGTGCATACCATGTATGTCTTTCTGTGATTGGGTTAGCTCACTCAGGATGATATTTTCCAGTTCCAACCATTTGCCTACGAATTTCATAAACTCGTTGTTTTTGATAGCTGAGTAATATTCCATTGTGTAGATGTGCCACATTTTCTGTATCCATTCCTCTGTTGAAGGGCATCTGGGTTCTTTCCAGCTTCTGGCTATTATACATAAGGCTGCAATGAACATAGTGGAGCACGTGTCTTTTTTATATGTTGGGGCATTTTTTCGGTATATGCCCAAGAGTGGTATAGCTGGATCCTCAGGCAGTTCAATGTCCAATATTCTGAGGAACCTCCAGACTCATTTCCAGAATGATTGTACCAGTCTACAATCCCACCAACAATGGAGGAGTGTTCCTCTTTCTCCACATCCTCGCCAGCATCTGCTGTCACCTGAGTTTTTGATCTTAGCCATTCTCACTGGTGTGAGGTGAAATCTCAGGGTTGTTTTGATTTGCATTTCCCTTATGACTAAAGATGTTGAACATTTCTTTAGGTGTTTCTCAGCCATTCGGCATTCCTCAGCTGTGAATTCTTTGTTTAGCTCTGAACCCCATTTTTTAATAGGGTTATTTGTCTCCCTACGGTCTAACTTCTTGAGTTCTTTGTATATTTTGGATATAAGGCCTCTATCTGTTGTAGGATTGGTAAAGATCTTTTCCCAATCTGTTGGTTGCCTATTTGTCCTAACCACAGTGTCCTTTGCCTTACAGAAGCTTTGCAGTTTTATGAGATCCTATTTGTCGACTCTTGATCTTAGAGCATAAGCCATTGGTGTTTTGTTCAGGAAATTTTTTCCAGTGCCTATGTGTTCCAGATGATTCCATAGTTTTTCTTCTATTAGTTTGAGTGTGTCTGGTTTGATGTGGAGGTCCTTGATCCACTTGGACTTAAGCTTTGTACAGGGTGATAAGCATGGATCAATCTGCATTCTTCTACATGTTGACATCCAGTTGAACCAGCCCCATTTGCTGAAAATGCTATCGTTTTTCCATTGGATGGTTTTGGCTCCTTTGCCAAAAATCAAGTGACCATAGGTATGTGGGTTCATTTCTGGGTCTTCAATTCTATTCCATTGGTCTATCTGTCTGTCTCTGTACCAATACCATGCAGTTTTTATCACTATTGCTCTGTATATACTACTTGAGTTCAGGGATAGTGATTCCCCCTGAAGTCCTTTTATTGTTGAGGATAGTTTTAGCTATCCTGGGTTTTTTGTTATTCCAGATGAATTTACAAATTGTTCTGTCTAACTCTTTGAAGAATTGGATTGTTATTTTGCTGGGGATTCCATTGAATCTGTAGATCTCTTTTGGTAAAATGCCCATTTTTTCTATATTAATCCTGCCAATCCATGAGCATGGGAGATATTTCCATCTTCTGAGGTGTTCTTCAATTTCTTTCTTCAGTGTCTTGAAGTTCTTTTTTTTATTATTATTAACTTGAGTATTTCTTATATACATTCCGAGTGTTATTCCCTTTCCTGGTTTCCGGGCAAACATCCCCCTCCCCCCTCTCCTTTCTTATCGGTGTTCCCCTCCCCACCCTCCCCGCATTGTCCCCCTCCCCCCAACAGTCTAGTTCACTGGGGGTTCAGTCTTAGCAGGACCCAGGGCTTCCCCTTCCACTGGTGCTCTTACTAGGATATTCATTGCTACCTATGAGGTCAGAGTCCAGGGTCAGTCCATGTATAGTCTTTAGGTAGTGGCTTAGTCCCTGGAAGCTCTGGTTGCTTAGCATGGTTGAACATATGGGGCCTCAAGCCCCTTCAAGATATTCCAGTTCTTTCTCTGATTCCTTCAACGGGTGTCCTATTCTCAGTTCAGTGGTTTGCTCTTGGCATTTGCCTCTGTATTTGCTGTATTCTGACTGTGTCTCTCAGGAGCGATCTGCATCCGGCTCCTGTCGGTCTGCACTTCTTTGCTTCATCCATCTTGTCTAATTGGATGGCTGTATATGCATGGGCCACATGTGGGGCAGACTCTTAATGGGTGTTCCTTCAGTCTCTGTTTTAATCTTTGCCTCTCTCTTCCCTGCCAAGGGTATTCTTGTTCCCCTTTTAAAGAAGGAGTGAACCATTCACATTTTGATCATCTGTCTTGAGTTTCATTTGTTTTGGCATTTAGGGTAATTCAAGCATTTGGGCTAATAACAACTTATCAGTGAGTGCATACCATGTATGTCTTTCTGTGTTTGGGTTAGCTCACTCAGGATGATATTTTCCAGTTCCAGCCATTTGCCTACGAATTTCATAAAGTCGTTGTTTTTGATAGCTGAGTAATATTCCATTGTGTAGATGTACCACATTTTCTGTATCCATTCCTCTGTTGAAGGGCATCTGGGTTCTTTCCAGCTTCTGGCTATTATAAATAAGGCTGCAATGAACATAGGGGAGCACGTGTCTTTTTTATAGGTTGGGGCATCTTTTGGGTATATGCCCAAGAGAGGTATAGCTGGATCCTCAGGCAGTTAAATATCCAATTTTCTGAGGATCCTCCAGACTGATTTCGAGAATGGTTGTACCAGTTTGCAATCCCACCAAAAATGGAGGAGTGTTCCTCTTTCTCCACATCCTCGCCAGCATCTGTTGTCCCCTGAGTTTTTGATCTTAGCCATTCTCACTGGTGTGAGGTGAAATCTCAGGGTTGTTTTGATTTGCATTTCCCTTATGACTAAAGATGTTGAACATTTCTTTAGGTGTTTCACCGCCATTCCGCATTCCTCAGCTGTGAATTCTTTGTTTAGCTCTGAGCCCCATTTTTTAATAGGGTTATTTGTTTCCCTGTGGTCTACATTCTTGAGTTCTTTGTATATTTTGGATATAAGGCCTCTATCTGTTGTAGGATTGGTAAAGATCTTTTCCCAATCTGTTGGTTGCCGATTTGTCCTAACCACAGTGTCCTTTGCCTTACAGAAGCTTTGCAGTTTTATGAGATCCCATTTGTCGATTCTTGATCTTAGAGCGTGAGCCATTGGTGTTTTGTTCAGGAAATTTTTTCCAGTGCCTATGTGTTCCAGATGCTTCCCTAGTTTTTCTTCTATTAGTTTGAGTGTGTCTGCTTTGATGTGGAGGTCCTTGATCCACCTGGACTTAAGCTTTGTACAGGGTGATAAGCATGGATCGATCTGCATTCTTCTACATGTTGCCCTCCAGTTGAACCAGCACCATTTGCTAAAAATGCTATCTTTTTTCCATTGGATGGTTTTGGCTCCTTTGCAAAAATCAAGTGACCATATGTGTGTGGGTTCATTTCTGGGTCTTCAATTCTATTCCATTGGTCTATCTGTCTGTCTCTGTACCAATACCATGCAGTTTTTATCACTATTGCTCTGTAATACTGCTTGAGTTCAGGGATAGTGATTCCCCCTGAAGTCCTTTCATTGTTGAGGATAGCTTTAGCTATTCTGGGTTTTTTGTTATTGCAGATGAATTTACAAATTGTTCTGTCTAACTCTTTGAAGAATTGGATTGGTATTTTGAGGGGGATTGCATTGAATCTGTAGATTGCTTTTGGTAAAATAGCCATTTTTACTATATTAATCCTGCCAATCCATGAACATGGGAGATCTTTCCATCTTCTGAGGTCTTCTTCAATTTCCTTCTTCAGTGTCTTGAAGTTCTTATTGTACAGATCTTTTACTTGCTTTGTTAAAGTCACTCCGAGGTACTTTATATTATTTGGGTCTATTATGAAGGGTGTCGTTTCCCTAATTTCTTTCTCGGCTTGTTTCTCTTTTATATAGAGGAAGGCAACTGATTTATTTGAGTTAATTTTATACCCAGCCACTTTGCTGAAGTTGTTTATCAGCTTTAGTAGTTCTCTGGTGGAACTTTTGGGATCACTTAAATATACTATCATATCATCTGCAAATAGTGATATTTTGACTTCTTCTTTTCCGATCTGTATCCCCTTGACATCCTTTTGTTGTCTGATTGCTCTGGCTAGAACTTCAAGAACTATATTGAATAAGTAGGGAGAGAGTGGGCAGCCTTGTCTAGTTCCTGATTTTAGTGGGATTGCTTCAAGTTTCTCTCCATTTAGTTTAATGTTAGCAACTGGTTTGCTGTATATGGCTTTTACCATGTTCAGGTATGGGCCTTGAATTCCTACTCTTTCCAGGACTTTTATCATGAAGGGGTGTTGAATTTTGTCAAATGCTTTCTCAGTGTCTAATGAAATGATCATGTGGTTCTGTTCTTTCAGTTTGTTTATATAATGGATCACGTTGATGTTTTTCCGTATATTAAACCATCCCTGCATGCCTGGGATGAAGCCTACTTGATCATGGTGGATGATTGTTTTGATGTGCTCTTGGATTCGGTTTGCCAGAATTTTATTGAGTATTTTTGTGTCGATATTCATAAGGGAAGGTGGTTTTTAATTCTCTTTCTTTGTTGGGTCTTTGTGTGATTTAGGTATAAGAGTAATTTTGGCTCCATAGAAAGAATTCGGGAATGATCCATCTGTTTCAATTTTGTGGAATAGTTTGGATAATATTGGTATGAGGTCTTCTATGAAGGTTTGATAGAATTCTGCACTAAACCCGTCTAGACCTGGGTTCTTTTTGGTTGGGAGACCTTTAATGACTGCTTCTATTTCCTTAGGAGTTATGGGGTTGTTTAACTGGTTTATCTGTTCCTGATTTAACTTCGGTACCTGGTATCTGTCTAGGAAATTGTCCATTTCCTGCAGATTTTCAAGTTTTGTTGAATATAGGCTTTTATAGTAAGATCTGATGATTTTTTGAATTTCCTTTGAATCTGTACTTATGTCTCCCTTTTCATTTCTGATTTTGTTAATTTGGACACACTCTCTGTGTCCTCTCATTAGTCTGGCTAAGGGTTAATCTATCTCGTTGATTTTTCTCAAAGAACCAACTTTTGCTTCTGTTGATTCTTTCTATGGTCCTTTTTGTTTCTACTTGGTTGATTTCAGCTCTGAGTTTGATTATTTCCTGCCTTCTACTCCTCCTGGGTGTATTTGCTTCTTTTTTTTTTCTTTTTTTATCCTTTTTTTTTTATTAACTTGAGTATTTCTTATATACATTTCGAGTGTTATTCCCTTTCCCGGTTTCCGGGCAAACATCCCCCTCCCCACTCCCCTTCCTTATGGGTGTTCCCCTCCCAACCCTCCCCCCATTGCGCCCTCCCCCCATAGACTAGTTCACTGGGGGTTCAGTCTTAGCAGGACCCAGGGCTTCCCCTTCCACTGGTGCTCTTACTAGGATATTCTTTGCTACCTATGGGGTCAGAGTCCAGGGTCAGTCCATGTATAGTCTTTAGGTAGTGGCTTAGTCCCTGGAAGCTCTGGTTGCTTGGCATTGTTGTACTTTTGGGGTCTCGAGCCCCTTCAAGCTCTTCCAGTTTTTTCTCTGATTCCTTCAATAGGGGACCTATTCTCAGTTCAGTGGTTTGCTGCTGGCATTCGCCTCTATATTTGCTGTATTCTGGCTGTGTCTCTCAGGAGCAATCTACATCCGGCTCCTGTCGGTCTGCACTTCTTTGCTTCATCCATCTTGTCTAATTGGGTGGCTGTATATGTATGGGCCACATGTGGGGCAGGCTCTGAATGGGTGTTCCTTCAGTCTCTGTTTTAATCTTTGCCTCTCCCCTGCCAAGGGTATTCTTTTTCCTCATTTAAAGAAGGAGTGAAGCATTCACATTTTGATCATCCGTCTTGAGTTTCGTTTGTTCTAGGGATCTAGGGTAATTCAAGCATTTGGGCTAATAGCCACTTATCAATGAGTGCATACCATGTATGTCTTTCTGTGATTGGGTTAGCTCACTCAGGATGATATTTTCCAGTTCCAACCATTTGCCTACGAATTTCATAAACTCGTTGTTTTGATAGCTGAATAATATTCCATTGTGTAGATGTACCACATTTTCTGTATCCATTCCTCTGTTGAAGGGCATCTGGGTTCTTTCCATTTTCTGGCTATTATAAATAAGGCTGCGATGAACATAGTGGAGCACGTGTCTCTTTTATATGTTGAGGCATCTTTTGGGTATATGCCCAAGAGAGGTATAGCTGGATCCTCAGGCAGTTCAATGTCCAATTTTCTGAGGAACCTCCAGACTGATTTCGAGAATGGTTTTACCAGTCTGCAACCCCACCAACAATGGAGGAGTGTTCCTCTTTCTCCACATCCTCGCCAGCATCTCTCTGTCACCTGAGTTTTTGATCTTAGCCAATCGCACTGGTGTGAGGTGAAATCTCAGGGTTGTTTTGATTTGCATTTCCCTTATGACTAAAGATGTTGAACATTTCTTTAGGTGTTTCTCAGCCATTCGGCATTCCTCAGCTGTGAATTCTTTGTTTAGCTCTGAACCCCATTTTTAATAGGGTTATTTGTTTCCCTGCGGTCTAACTTCTTGAGTTCTTTGTATATTTTGGATATAAGGCCTGTATCTGTTGTAGGATTGGTAAAGATCTTTAACCAATCTGTTGGTTGCCGTTTTGTCCTACCACAGTGTCCTTTGCCTTACAGAAGCTTTGCAGTTTTATGAGATCCCATTTGTCGATTCTTGATCTTAGAGCATAAGCCATTGGTGTTTTGTTCAGGAAATTTTTTCCAGTGCCCATGTGTTCCAGATGCTTCCCTAGTTTTTCTTCTATTAGTTTGAGTGTGTCTGGTTTGATGTGGAGGTCCTTGATCCACTTGGACTTAAGCTTTGTACAGGGTGATAAGCGTGGATCGATCTGCATTCTTTTACATGTTGCCCTCCAGTTGAACCAGCACCATTTGCTGAAAATGCTATCTTTTTTCCATTGGATGGTTTTGGCTCCTTTGTCAAAAATCAAGGGACCATAGGTGTGTGGGTTCATTTCTGGGTCTTCAATTCTATTCCATTGGTCTATCTGTCTGTCTCTATACCAATACCATGCAGTTTTTATCACTATTGCTCTGTAATACTGCTTGAGTTCAGGGATAGTGATTCCCCCTGAAGTCCTTTTATTGTTGAGGATAGCTTTAGCTATCCTGGGTTTTTTGTTATTCCAGATGAATTTGCAAATTGTTCTGTCTAACTCTTTGAAGAATTGGATTGGTATTTTGATGGGGATTGCATTGAATCTGTAGATTGCTTTTGGTAAAATGGCCATTTTTACTATATTAATCCTGCCAATCCATGAGCATGGGAGATCTTTCCATCTTCTGAGGTCTTCTTCAATTTCTTTCCTCAGTGTCTTGAAGTTCTTATTGTAGAGATCTTTTACATGCTTGGTTAAAGTCACACCGAGTTACTTTATATTATTTGGGTCTCTTATGAAGGGTGTCGTTTCCCTAATTTCTTTCTCGGCTTGTTTCTCTTTTGTATAGAGGAAGGCAACTGATTTATTTGAGTTAATTTTATACCCAGCCACTTTGCTGAAGTTGTTTATCAGCTTTAGTAGTTCTCTGGTGGAACTTTTGGGATCACTTAAATATACTATCATGTCATCTGCAAATAGTGATATTTTGACCTCTTCTTTTCCGATCTGTATCCCTTTGATCTCCTTTTGTTGTCTGATTGCTCTGGCTAGAACTTCAAGAACTATATTGAATAAGTAGGGAGAGAGTGGGCAGCCTTGTCTAGTCCCTGATTTTAGTGGGATTGCTTCAAGTTTCTCTCCATTTAGTTTAATGTTAGCAACTGGTTTGCTGTATATGGCTTTTACTATGTTTAGGTATGGGCCTTGAATTCCTATTCTTTCCAGGACTTTTATCATGAAGGGGTGTTGAATTTTGTCAAATGCTTTCTCAGCATCTAATGAAATGATCATGTGGTTCTTTTCTTTCAGTTTGTTTATATAATGGATCACGTTGATGGTTTTCCGTATATTAAACCATCCCTGCATGCCTGGGATGAAGCCTACTTGATCATGGTGGATGATTGTTTTGATGTGCTCTTGAATTCGGTTTGCCAGAATTTTATTGAGTATTTTTGCATCGATATTCATAAGGGAAATTGGTCTGAAGTTCTCTTTCTTTGTTGTGTCTTTGTGTGGTTTAGGTATAAGAGTAATTGTGGCTTCATAGAAAGAATTCGGGAATGATCCATCTGTTTCAATTTTGTGGAATAGTTTGGATAATATTGGTATGAGGTCTTCTATGAAGGTTTGATAGAATTCTGCACTAAACCCGTCTAGACCTGGGCTCTTTTTGGTTGGGAGACCTTTAATGACTGCTTCTATTTCCTTAGGAGTTATGGGGTTGTTTAACTGGTTTATCTGTTCCTGATTTAACTTCGGTACCTGGTATCTGTCTAGGAAATTGTCCATTTCCTGCAGATTTTCAAGTTTTGTTGAATATAGGCTTTTATAGTAAGATCTGATGATTTTTTGAATTTCCTTTGAATCTGTAGTTATGTCTCCCTTTCCATTTCTGATTTTGTTAATTTGGACACACTCTCTGTGTCCTCTCGTTAGTCTGGCTAAGGGTTAATCTATCTCGTTGATTTTTCTCAAAGAACCAACTTTTGCTTCTGTTGTTTCTTTCTATGGTCCTTTTTGTTTCTACTTGGTTGATTTCAGCTCTGAGTTTGATTATTTCCTGCCTTCTACTCCTCCTGGGTGTATTTGCTTCTTTTTTTTTTCTTTTTTTTTTTCCTTTTTTTTTTATTAACTTGAGTATTTCTTATATACATTTCGAGTGTTATTCCCTTTCCCGGTTTCCGGGCAAACATCCCCCTCCCCCCTCCCCTTCCTTATGGGTGTTCCCCTCCCAACCCTCCCCCCATTGCGCCCTCCCCCCATAGACTAGTTCACTGGGGGTTCAGTCTTAGCAGGACCCAGGGCTTCCCCTTCCACTGGTGCTCTTACTAGGATATTCATTGCTACCTATTGGGTCAGAGTCCAGGATCAGTCCATGTATAGTCTTTAGGTAGTGGCTTAGTCCCTGGAAGCTCTGGTTGCTTGGCATTGTTGTACTTTTGGGGTCTCGAGCCCCTTCAAGCTCTTCCAGTTCTTTCTCTGATTCCTTCAATAGGGGACCTATTCTCAGTTCAGTGGTTTGCTGCTGGCATTCGCCTCTATATTTGCTGTATTCTGGCTGTGTCTCTCAGGAGCGATCTACATCCGGCTCCTGTCGGTCTGCACTTCTTTGCTTCATCCATCTTGTCTAATTGGGTGGCTGTATATGTATGGGCCACATGTGGGGCAGGCTCTGAATGGGTGTTCCTTCAGTCTCTGTTTTAATCTTTGCCTCTCCCTTCCCTGCCAAGGGTATTCTTTTTCCTCATTTAAAGAAGGAGTGAAGCATTCACATTTTGATCATCCGTCTTGAGTTTCGTTTGTTCTAGGGATCTAGGGTAATTCAAGCATTTGGGCTAATAGCCACGTATCAATGAGTGCATACCATGTATGTCTTTCTGTGATTGGGTTAGCTCACTCAGGATGATATTTTCCAGTTCCAACCATTTGCCTACGAATTTCATAAACTCGTTGTTTTTGATAGCTGAGTAATATTCCATTGTGTAGATGTACCACATTTTCTGTATCCATTCCTCTGTTGAAGGGCATCTGGGTTCTTTCCAGCTTCTGGCTATTATAAATAAGGCTGCGATGAACATAGTGGAGCACGTGTCTCTTTTATATGTTGAGGCATCTTTTGGGTATATGCCCAAGAGAGGTATAGCTGGATCCTCAGGCAGTTCAATGTCCAATTTTCTGAGGAACCTCCAGACTGATTTCCAGAATGGTTTTACCAGTCTGCAATCCCACCAACAATGGAGGAGTGTTCCTCTTTCTCCACATCCTCGCCAGCATCTGCTGTCACCTGAGTTTTTGATCTTAGCCAATCGCACTGGTGTGAGGTGAAATCTCAGGGTTGTTTTGATTTGCATTTCCCTTATGACTAAAGATGTTGAACATTTCTTTAGGTGTTTCTCAGCCATTCGGCATTCCTCAGCTGTGAATTCTTTGTTTAGCTCTGAACCCCATTTTTTAATAGGGTTATTTGTTTCCCTGCGGTCTAACTTCTTGAGTTCTTTGTATATTTTGGAAATAAGGCCTCTATCTGTTGTAGGATTGGTAAAGATCTTTAACCAATCTGTTGGTTGCCGTTTTGTCCTAACCACAGTGTCCTTTGCCTTACAGAAGCTTTGCAGTTTTATGAGATCCCATTTGTCGATTCTTGATCTTAGAGCATAAGCCATTGGTGTTTTGTTCAGGAAATTTTTTCCAGTGCCCATGTGTTCCAGATGCTTCCCTAGTTTTTCTTCTATTAGTTTGAGTGTGTCTGGTTTGATGTGGAGGTCCTTGATCCACTTGGACTTAAGCTTTGTACAGGGTGATAAGGATGGATCGATCTGCATTCTTCTACATGTTGCCCTCCAGTTGAACCAGCACCATTTGCTGAAAATACTATCTTTTTTCCATTGGATGGTTTTGGCTCCTTTGTCAAAAATCAAGGGACCATAGGTGTGTGGGTTCATTTCTGGGTCTTCAATTCTATTCCATTGGTCTATCTGTCTGTCTCTGTACCAATACCATGCAGTTTTTATCACTATTGCTCTGTAATACTGCTTGAGTTCAGGGATAGTGATTCCCCCTGAAGTCCTTTTATTGTTGAGGATAGCTTTAGCTATCCTGGGTTTTTTGTTATTCCAGATGAATTTGCAAATTGTTCTGTCTAACTCTTTGAAGAATTGGATTGGTATTTTGATGGGGATTGCATTGAATCTGTAGATTGCTTTTGGTAAAATGGCCATTTTTACCATATTAATCCTGCCAATCCATGAGCATGGGAGATCTTTCCATCTTCTGAGGTCTTCTTCAATTTCTTTCCTCAGTGTCTTGAAGTTCTTATTGTACAGATCTTTTACTTGCTTGGTTAAAGTCACACCGAGGTACTTTATATTATTTGGGTCTCTTATGAAGGGTGTCGTTTCCCTAATTTCTTTCTCGTCTTGTTTCTCTTTTGTATAGAGGAAGGCAACTGATTTATTTGAGTTAATTTTATACCCAGCCACTTTGCTGAAGTTGTTTATCAGCTTTAGTAGTTCTCTGGTGGAACTTTTGGGATGACTTAAATATACTATCATGTCATCTGCAAATAGTGATATTTTGACCTCTTCTTTTCCGATCTGTATCCCTTTGATCTCCTTTTGTTGTCTGATTGCTCTGGCTAGAACTTCAAGAACTATATTGAATAAGTAGGGAGAGAGTGGGCAGCCTTGTCTAGTCCCTGATTTTAGTGGGATTGCTTCAAGTTTCTCTCCATTTAGTTTAATGTTAGCAACTGGTTTGCTGTATATGGCTTTTACTATGTTTAGGTATGGGCCTTGAATTCCTATTCTTTCCAGGACTTTTATCATGAAGGGGTGTTGAATTTTGTCAAATGCTTTCTCAGCATCTAATGAAATGATCATGTGGTTCTTTTCTTTCAGTTTGTTTATATAATGGATCACGTTGATGGTTTTCCGTATATTAAACCATCCCTGCATGCCTGGGATGAAGCCTACTTGATCATGGTGGATGATTGTTTTGATGTGCTCTTGAATTCGGTTTGCCAGAATTTTATTGAGTATTTTTGCATCGATATTCATAAGGGAAATTGGTCTGAAGTTCTCTTTCTTTGTTGTGTCTTTGTGTGGTTTAGGTATAAGAGTAATTGTGGCTTCATAGAAAGAATTCGGGAATGATCCATCTGTTTCAATTTTGTGGAATAGTTTGGATAATATTGGTATGAGGTCTTCTATGAAGGTTTGATAGAATTCTGCACTAAACCCGTCTAGACCTGGGCTCTTTTTGGTTGGGAGACCTTTAATGACTGCTTCTATTTCCTTAGGAGTTATGGGGTTGTTTAACTGGTTTATCTGTTCCTGATTTAACTTCGGTACCTGGTATCTGTCTAGGAAATTGTCCATTTCCTGCAGATTTTCAAGTTTTGTTGAATATAGGTTTTTATAGTAAGATCTGATGATTTTTTGAATTTCCTTTGAATCTGTAGTTATGTCTCCCTTTTCATTTCTGATTTTGTTAATTTGGACACACTCTCTGTGTCCTCTCGTTAGTCTGGCTAAGGGTTAATCTATCTCGTTGATTTTTCTCAAAGAACCAACTTTTGCTTCTGTTGATTCTTTCTATGGTCCTTTTTGTTTCTACTTGGTTGATTTCAGCTCTGAGTTTGATTATTTCCTGCCTTCTACTCCTCCTGGGTGTATTTGCTTCTTTTTTTTTTCTTTTTTTTTCCTTTTTTTTTTTATTAACTTGAGTATTTCTTATATACATTTCGAGTGTTATTCCCTTTCCCGGTTTCCGGGCAAACATCCCCCTCCCCCCTCCCCTTCCTTATGGGTGTTCCCCTCCCAACCCTCCCCCCATTGCGCCCTCCCCCCATAGACTAGTTCACTGGGGGTTCAGTCTTAGCAGGACCCAGGGCTTCCCCTTCCACTGGTGCTCTTACTAGGATATTCATTGCTACCTATGGGGTCAGAGTCCAGGGTCAGTCCATGTATAGTCTTTAGGTAGTGGCTTAGTCCCTGGAAGCTCTGGTTGCTTGGCATTGTTGTACTTTTGGGGTCTCGAGCCCCTTCAAGCTCTTCCAGTTCTTTCTCTGATTCCTTCAATAGGGGACCTATTCTCAGTTCAGTGGTTTGCTGCTGGCATTCGCCTCTATATTTGCTGTATTCTGGCTGTGTCTCTCAGGAGCGATCTACATCCGGCTCCTGTCGGTCTGCACTTCTTTGCTTCATCCATCTTGTCTAATTGGGTGGCTGTATATGTATGGGCCACATGTGGGGCAGGCTCTGAATGGGTGTTCCTTCAGTCTCTGTTTTAATCTTTGCCTCTCCCTTCCCTGCCAAGGGTATTCTTTTTCCTCATTTAAAGAAGGAGTGAAGCATTCACATTTTGATCATCCGTCTTGAGTTTCGTTTGTTCTAGGGATCTAGGGTAATTCAAGCATTTGGGCTAATAGCCACTTATCAATGAGTGCATACCATGTATGTCTTTCTGTGATTGGGTTAGCTCACTCAGGATGATATTTTCCAGTTCCAACCATTTGCCTACGAATTTCATAAACTCGTTGTTTTTGATAGCTGAGTAATATTCCATTGTGTAGATGTACCACATTTTCTGTATCCATTCCTCTGTTGAAGGGCATCTGGGTTCTTTCCAGCTTCTGGCTATTATAAATAAGGCTGCGATGAACATAGTGGAGCACGTGTCTCTTTTATATGTTGAGGCATCTTTTGGGTATATGCCCAAGAGAGGTATAGCTGGATCCTCAGGCAGTTCAATGTCCAATTTTCTGAGGAACCTCCAGACTGATTTCCAGAATGGTTTTACCAGTCTGCAATCCCACCAACAATGGAGGAGTGTTCCTCTTTCTCCACATCCTCGCCAGCATCTGCTGTCACCTGAGTTTTTGATCTTAGCCAATCGCACTGGTGTGAGGTGAAATCTCAGGGTTGTTTTGATTTGCATTTCCCTTATGACTAAAGATGTTGAACATTTCTTTAGGTGTTTCTCAGCCATTCGGCATTCCTCAGCTGTGAATTCTTTGTTTAGCTCTGAACCCCATTTTTTAATAGGGTTATTTGTTTCCCTGCGGTCTAACTTCTTGAGTTCTTTGTATATTTTGGAAATAAGGCCTCTATCTGTTGTAGGATTGGTAAAGATCTTTTCCCAATCTGTTGGTTGCCGTTTTGTCCTAACCACAGTGTCCTTTGCCTTACAGAAGCTTTGCAGTTTTATGAGATCCCATTTGTCGATTCTTGATCTTAGAGCATAAGCCATTGGTGTTTTGTTCAGGAAATTTTTTCCAGTGCCCATGTGTTCCAGATGCTTCCCTAGTTTTTCTTCTATTAGTTTGAGTGTGTCTGGTTTGATGTGGAGGTCCTTGATCCACTTGGACTTAAGCTTTGTACAGGGTGATAAGGATGGATCGATCTGCATTCTTCTACATGTTGCCCTCCAGTTGAACCAGCACCATTTGCTGAAAATACTATCTTTTTTCCATTGGATGGTTTTGGCTCCTTTGTCAAAAATCAAGGGACCATAGGTGTGTGGGTTCATTTCTGGGTCTTCAATTCTATTCCATTGGTCTATCTGTCTGTCTCTGTACCAATACCATGCAGTTTTTATCACTATTGCTCTGTAATACTGCTTGAGTTCAGGGATAGTGATTCCCCCTGAAGTCCTTTTATTGTTGAGGATAGCTTTAGCTATCCTGGGTTTTTTGTTATTCCAGATGAATTTGCAAATTGTTCTGTCTAACTCTTTGAAGAATTGGATTGGTATTTTGATGGGGATTGCATTGAATCTGTAGATTGCTTTTGGTAAAATGGCCATTTTTACCATATTAATCCTGCCAATCCATGAGCATGGGAGATCTTTCCATCTTCTGAGGTCTTCTTCAATTTCTTTCCTCAGTGTCTTGAAGTTCTTATTGTACAGATCTTTTACTTGCTTGGTTAAAGTCACACCGAGGTACTTTATATTATTTGGGTCTATTATGAAGGGTGTCGTTTCCCTAATTTCTTTCTCGGCTTGTTTCTCTTTTGTATAGAGGAAGGCAACTGATTTATTTGAGTTAATTTTATACCCAGCCACTTTGCTGAAGTTGTTTATCAGCTTTAGTAGTTCTCTGGTGGAACTTTTGGGATGACTTAAATATACTATCATGTCATCTGCAAATAGTGATATTTTGACCTCTTCTTTTCCGATCTGTATCCCTTTGATCTCCTTTTGTTGTCTGATTGCTCTGGCTAGAACTTCAAGAACTATATTGAATAAGTAGGGAGAGAGTGGGCAGCCTTGTCTAGTCCCTGATTTTAGTGGGATTGCTTCAAGTTTCTCTCCATTTAGTTTAATGTTAGCAACTGGTTTGCTGTATATGGCTTTTACTATGTTTAGGTATGGGCCTTGAATTCCTATTCTTTCCAGGACTTTTATCATGAAGGGGTGTTGAATTTTGTCAAATGCTTTCTCAGCATCTAATGAAATGATCATGTGGTTCTTTTCTTTCAGTTTGTTTATATAATGGATCACGTTGATGGTTTTCCGTATATTAAACCATCCCTGCATGCCTGGGATGAAGCCTACTTGATCATGGTGGATGATTGTTTTGATGTGCTCTTGAATTCGGTTTGCCAGAATTTTATTGAGTATTTTTGCATCGATATTCATAAGGGAAATTGGTCTGAAGTTCTCTTTCTTTGTTGTGTCTTTGTGTGGTTTAGGTATAAGAGTAATTGTGGCTTCATAGAAAGAATTCGGGAATGATCCATCTGTTTCAATTTTGTGGAATAGTTTGGATAATATTGGTATGAGGTCTTCTATGAAGGTTTGATAGAATTCTGCACTAAACCCGTCTAGACCTGGGCTCTTTTTGGTTGGGAGACCTTTAATGACTGCTTCTATTTCCTTAGGAGTTATGGGGTTGTTTAACTGGTTTATCTGTTCCTGATTTAACTTCGGTACCTGGTATCTGTCTAGGAAATTGTCCATTTCCTGCAGATTTTCAAGTTTTGTTGAATATAGGTTTTTATAGTAAGATCTGATGATTTTTTGAATTTCCTTTGAATCTGTAGTTATGTCTCCCTTTTCATTTCTGATTTTGTTAATTTGGACACACTCTCTGTGTCCTCTCGTTAGTCTGGCTAAGGGTTAATCTATCTCGTTGATTTTTCTCAAAGAACCAACTTTTGCTTCTGTTGATTCTTTCTATGGTCCTTTTTGTTTCTACTTGGTTGATTTCAGCTCTGAGTTTGATTATTTCCTGCCTTCTACTCCTCCTGGGTGTATTTGCTTCTTTTTTTTTTCTTTTTTTTTTCCTTTTTTTTTTTATTAACTTGAGTATTTCTTATATACATTTCGAGTGTTATTCCCTTTCCCGGTTTCCGGGCAAACATCCCCCTCCCCCCTCCCCTTCCTTATGGGTGTTCCCCTCCCAACCCTCCCCCCATTGCGCCCTCCCCCCATAGACTAGTTCACTGGGGGTTCAGTCTTAGCAGGACCCAGGGCTTCCCCTTCCACTGGTGCTCTTACTAGGATATTCATTGCTACCTATGGGGTCAGAGTCCAGGGTCAGTCCATGTATAGTCTTTAGGTAGTGGCTTAGTCCCTGGAAGCTCTGGTTGCTTGGCATTGTTGTACTTTTGGGGTCTCGAGCCCCTTCAAGCTCTTCCAGTTCTTTCTCTGATTCCTTCAATAGGGGACCTATTCTCAGTTCAGTGGTTTGCTGCTGGCATTCGCCTCTATATTTGCTGTATTCTGGCTGTGTCTCTCAGGAGCGATCTACATCCGGCTCCTGTCGGTCTGCACTTCTTTGCTTCATCCATCTTGTCTAATTGGGTGGCTGTATATGTATGGGCCACATGTGGGGCAGGCTCTGAATGGGTGTTCCTTCAGTCTCTGTTTTAATCTTTGCCTCTCCCTTCCCTGCCAAGGGTATTCTTTTTCCTCATTTAAAGAAGGAGTGAAGCATTCACATTTTGATCATCCGTCTTGAGTTTCGTTTGTTCTAGGGATCTAGGGTAATTCAAGCATTTGGGCTAATAGCCACGTATCAATGAGTGCATACCATGTATGTCTTTCTGTGATTGGGTTAGCTCACTCAGGATGATATTTTCCAGTTCCAACCATTTGCCTACGAATTTCATAAACTCGTTGTTTTTGATAGCTGAGTAATATTCCATTGTGTAGATGTACCACATTTTCTGTATCCATTCCTCTGTTGAAGGGCATCTGGGTTCTTTCCAGCTTCTGGCTATTATAAATAAGGCTGCGATGAACATAGTGGAGCACGTGTCTCTTTTATATGTTGAGGCATCTTTTGGGTATATGCCCAAGAGAGGTATAGCTGGATCCTCAGGCAGTTCAATGTCCAATTTTCTGAGGAACCTCCAGACTGATTTCCAGAATGGTTTTACCAGTCTGCAATCCCACCAACAATGGAGGAGTGTTCCTCTTTCTCCACATCCTCGCCAGCATCTGCTGTCACCTGAGTTTTTGATCTTAGCCAATCGCACTGGTGTGAGGTGAAATCTCAGGGTTGTTTTGATTTGCATTTCCCTTATGACTAAAGATGTTGAACATTTCTTTAGGTGTTTCTCAGCCATTCGGCATTCCTCAGCTGTGAATTCTTTGTTTAGCTCTGAACCCCATTTTTTAATAGGGTTATTTGTTTCCCTGCGGTCTAACTTCTTGAGTTCTTTGTATATTTTGGAAATAAGGCCTCTATCTGTTGTAGGATTGGTAAAGATCTTTTCCCAATCTGTTGGTTGCCGTTTTGTCCTAACCAAAGTGTCCTTTGCCTTACAGAAGCTTTGCAGTTTTATGAGATCCCATTTGTCGATTCTTGATCTTAGAGCATAAGCCATTGGTGTTTTGTTCAGGAAATTTTTTCCAGTGCCCATGTGTTCCAGATGCTTCCCTAGTTTTTCTTCTATTAGTTTGAGTGTGTCTGGTTTGATGTGGAGGTCCTTGATCCACTTGGACTTAAGCTTTGTACAGGGTGATAAGGATGGATCGATCTGCATTCTTCTACATGTTGCCCTCCAGTTGAACCAGCACCATTTGCTGAAAATACTATCTTTTTTCCATTGGATGGTTTTGGCTCCTTTGTCAAAAATCAAGGGACCATAGGTGTGTGGGTTCATTTCTGGGTCTTCAATTCTATTCCATTGGTCTATCTGTCTGTCTCTGTACCAATACCATGCAGTTTTTATCACTATTGCTCTGTAATACTGCTTGAGTTCAGGGATAGTGATTCCCCCTGAAGTCCTTTTATTGTTGAGGATAGCTTTAGCTATCCTGGGTTTTTTGTTATTCCAGATGAATTTGCAAATTGTTCTGTCTAACTCTTTGAAGAATTGGATTGGTATTTTGATGGGGATTGCATTGAATCTGTAGATTGCTTTTGGTAAAATGGCCATTTTTACCATATTAATCCTGCCAATCCATGAGCATGGGAGATCTTTCCATCTTCTGAGGTCTTCTTCAATTTCTTTCCTCAGTGTCTTGAAGTTCTTATTGTACAGATCTTTTACTTGCTTGGTTAAAGTCACACCGAGGTACTTTATATTATTTGGGTCTCTTATGAAGGGTGTCGTTTCCCTAATTTCTTTCTCGGCTTGTTTCTCTTTTGTATAGAGGAAGGCAACTGATTTATTTGAGTTAATTTTATACCCAGCCACTTTGCTGAAGTTGTTTATCAGCTTTAGTAGTTCTCTGGTGGAACTTTTGGGATCACTTAAATATACTATCATGTCATCTGCAAATAGTGATATTTTGACCTCTTCTTTTCCGATCTGTATCCCTTTGATCTCCTTTTGTTGTCTGATTGCTCTGGCTAGAACTTCAAGAACTATATTGAATAAGTAGGGAGAGAGTGGGCAGCCTTGTCTAGTCCCTGATTTTAGTGGGATTGCTTCAAGTTTCTCTCCATTTAGTTTAATGTTAGCAACTGGTTTGCTGTATATGGCTTTTACTATGTTTAGGTATGGGCCTTGAATTCCTATTCTTTCCAGGACTTTTATCATGAAGGGGTGTTGAATTTTGTCAAATGCTTTCTCAGCATCTAATGAAATGATCATGTGGTTCTTTTCTTTCAGTTTGTTTATATAATGGATCACGTTGATGGTTTTCCGTATATTAAACCATCCCTGCATGCCTGGGATGAAGCCTACTTGATCATGGTGGATGATTGTTTTGATGTGCTCTTGAATTCGGTTTGCCAGAATTTTATTGAGTATTTTTGCATCGATATTCATAAGGGAAATTGGTCTGAAGTTCTCTTTCTTTGTTGTGTCTTTGTGTGGTTTAGGTATAAGAGTAATTGTGGCTTCATAGAAAGAATTCGGGAATGATCCATCTGTTTCAATTTTGTGGAATAGTTTGGATAATATTGGTATGAGGTCTTCTATGAAGGTTTGATAGAATTCTGCACTAAACCCGTCTAGACCTGGGCTCTTTTTGGTTGGGAGACCTTTAATGACTGCTTCTATTTCCTTAGGAGTTATGGGGTTGTTTAACTGGTTTATCTGTTCCTGATTTAACTTCGGTACCTGGTATCTGTCTAGGAAATTGTCCATTTCCTGCAGATTTTCAAGTTTTGTTGAATATAGGTTTTTATAGTAAGATCTGATGATTTTTTGAATTTCCTTTGAATCTGTAGTTATGTCTCCCTTTTCATTTCTGATTTTGTTAATTTGGACACACTCTCTGTGTCCTCTCGTTAGTCTGGCTAAGGGTTAATCTATCTCGTTGATTTTTCTCAAAGAACCAACTTTTGCTTCTGTTGATTCTTTCTATGGTCCTTTTTGTTTCTACTTGGTTGATTTCAGCTCTGAGTTTGATTATTTCCTGCCTTCTACTCCTCCTGGGTGTATTTGCTTCTTTTTTTTTTCTTTTTTTTTCCTTTTTTTTTTTATTAACTTGAGTATTTCTTATATACATTTCGAGTGTTATTCCCTTTCCCGGTTTCCGGGCAAACATCCCCCTCCCCCATCCCCTTCCTTATGGGTGTTCCCCTCCCAACCCTCCCCCCATTGCGCCCTCCCCCCATAGACTAGTTCACTGGGGGTTCAGTCTTAGCAGGACCCAGGGCTTCCCCTTCCACTGGTGCTCTTACTAGGATATTCATTGCTACCTATGGGGTCAGAGTCCAGGGTCAGTCCATGTATAGTCTTTAGGTAGTGGCTTAGTCCCTGGAAGCTCTGGTTGCTTGGCATTGTTGTACTTTTGGGGTCTCGAGCCCCTTCAAGCTCTTCCAGTTCTTTCTCTGATTCCTTCAATAGGGGACCTATTCTCAGTTCAGTGGTTTGCTGCTGGCATTCGCCTCTATATTTGCTGTATTCTGGCTGTGTCTCTCAGGAGCGATCTACATCCGGCTCCTGTCGGTCTGCACTTCTTTGCTTCATCCATCTTGTCTAATTGGGTGGCTGTATATGTATGGGCCACATGTGGGGCAGGCTCTGAATGGGTGTTCCTTCAGTCTCTGTTTTAATCTTTGCCTCTCCCTTCCCTGCCAAGGGTATTCTTTTTCCTCATTTAAAGAAGGAGTGAAGCATTCACATTTTGATCATCCGTCTTGAGTTTCGTTTGTTCTAGGGATCTAGGGTAATTCAAGCATTTGGGCTAATAGCCACTTATCAATGAGTGCATACCATGTATGTCTTTCTGTGATTGGGTTAGCTCACTCAGGATGATATTTTCCAGTTCCAACCATTTGCCTACGAATTTCATAAACTCGTTGTTTTTGATAGCTGAGTAATATTCCATTGTGTAGATGTACCACATTTTCTGTATCCATTCCTCTGTTGAAGGGCATCTGGGTTCTTTCCAGCTTCTGGCTACTATAAATAAGGCTGCGATGAACATAGTGGAGCACGTGTCTCTTTTATATGTTGAGGCATCTTTTGGGTATATGCCCAAGAGAGGTATAGCTGGATCCTCAGGCAGTTCAATGTCCAATTTTCTGAGGAACCTCCAGACTGATTTCCAGAATGGTTTTACCAGTCTGCAATCCCACCAACAATGGAGGAGTGTTCCTCTTTCTCCACATCCTCGCCAGCATCTGCTGTCACCTGAGTTTTTGATCTTAGCCAATCGCACTGGTGTGAGGTGAAATCTCAGGGTTGTTTTGATTTGCATTTCCCTTATGACTAAAGATGTTGAACATTTCTTTAGGTGTTTCTCAGCCATTCGGCATTCCTCAGCTGTGAATTCTTTGTTTAGCTCTGAACCCCATTTTTTAATAGGGTTATTTGTTTCCCTGCGGTCTAACTTCTTGAGTTCTTTGTATATTTTGGAAATAAGGCCTCTATCTGTTGTAGGATTGGTAAAGATCTTTTCCCAATCTGTTGGTTGCCGTTTTGTCCTAACCACAGTGTCCTTTGCCTTACAGAAGCTTTGCAGTTTTATGAGATCCCATTTGTCGATTCTTGATCTTAGAGCATAAGCCATTGGTGTTTTGTTCAGGAAATTTTTTCCAGTGCCCATGTGTTCCAGATGCTTCCCTAGTTTTTCTTCTATTAGTTTGAGTGTGTCTGGTTTGATGTGGAGGTCCTTGATCCACTTGGACTTAAGCTTTGTACAGGGTGATAAGGATGGATCGATCTGCATTCTTCTACATGTTGCCCTCCAGTTGAACCAGCACCATTTGCTGAAAATACTATCTTTTTTCCATTGGATGGTTTTGGCTCCTTTGTCAAAAATCAAGGGACCATAGGTGTGTGGGTTCATTTCTGGGTCTTCAATTCTATTCCATTGGTCTATCTGTCTGTCTCTGTACCAATACCATGCAGTTTTTATCACTATTGCTCTGTAATACTGCTTGAGTTCAGGGATAGTGATTCCCCCTGAAGTCCTTTTATTGTTGAGGATAGCTTTAGCTATCCTGGGTTTTTTGTTATTCCAGATGAATTTGCAAATTGTTCTGTCTAACTCTTTGAAGAATTGGATTGGTATTTTGATGGGGATTGCATTGAATCTGTAGATTGCTTTTGGTAAAATGGCCATTTTTACCATATTAATCCTGCCAATCCATGAGCATGGGAGATCTTTCCATCTTCTGAGGTCTTCTTCAATTTCTTTCCTCAGTGTCTTGAAGTTCTTATTGTACAGATCTTTTACTTGCTTGGTTAAAGTCACACCGAGGTACTTTATATTATTTGGGTCTATTATGAAGGGTGTCGTTTCCCTAATTTCTTTCTCGGCTTGTTTCTCTTTTGTATAGAGGAAGGCAACTGATTTATTTGAGTTAATTTTATACCCAGCCACTTTGCTGAAGTTGTTTATCAGCTTTAGTAGTTCTCTGGTGGAACTTTTGGGATGACTTAAATATACTATCATGTCATCTGCAAATAGTGATATTTTGACCTCTTCTTTTCCGATCTGTATCCCTTTGATCTCCTTTTGTTGTCTGATTGCTCTGGCTAGAACTTCAAGAACTATATTGAATAAGTAGGGAGAGAGTGGGCAGCCTTGTCTAGTCCCTGATTTTAGTGGGATTGCTTCAAGTTTCTCTCCATTTAGTTTAATGTTAGCAACTGGTTTGCTGTATATGGCTTTTACTATGTTTAGATATGGGCCTTGAATTCCTATTCTTTCCAGGACTTTTATCATGAAGGGGTGTTGAATTTTGTCAAATGCTTTCTCAGCATCTAATGAAATGATCATGTGGTTCTTTTCTTTCAGTTTGTTTATATAATGGATCACGTTGATGGTTTTCCGTATATTAAACCATCCCTGCATGCCTGGGATGAAGCCTACTTGATCATGGTGGATGATTGTTTTGATGTGCTCTTGAATTCGGTTTGCCAGAATTTTATTGAGTATTTTTGCATCGATATTCATAAGGGAAATTGGTCTGAAGTTCTCTTTCTTTGTTGTGTCTTTGTGTGGTTTAGGTATAAGAGTAATTGTGGCTTCATAGAAAGAATTCGGGAATGATCCATCTGTTTCAATTTTGTGGAATAGTTTGGATAATATTGGTATGAGGTCTTCTATGAAGGTTTGATAGAATTCTGCACTAAACCCGTCTAGACCTGGGCTCTTTTTGGTTGGGAGACCTTTAATGACTGCTTCTATTTCCTTAGGAGTTATGGGGTTGTTTAACTGGTTTATCTGTTCCTGATTTAACTTCGGTACCTGGTATCTGTCTAGGAAATTGTCCATTTCCTGCAGATTTTCAAGTTTTGTTGAATATAGGCTTTTATAGTAAGATCTGATGATTTTTTGAATTTCCTTTGAATCTGTAGTTATGTCTCCCTTTTCATTTCTGATTTTGTTAATTTGGACACACTCTCTGTGTCCTCTCGTTAGTCTGGCTAAGGGTTAATCTATCTCGTTGATTTTTCTCAAAGAACCAACTTTTGCTTCTGTTGATTCTTTCTATGGTCCTTTTTGTTTCTACTTGGTTGATTTCAGCTCTGAGTTTGATTATTTCCTGCCTTCTACTCCTCCTGGGTGTATTTGCTTCTTTTTTTTTTCTTTTTTTTTCCTTTTTTTTTTATTAACTTGAGTATTTCTTATATACATTTCGAGTGTTATTCCCTTTCCCGGTTTCCGGGCAAACATCCCCCTCCCCCATCCCCTTCCTTATGGGTGTTCCCCTCCCAACCCTCCCCCCATTGCGCCCTCCCCCCATAGACTAGTTCACTGGGGGTTCAGTCTTAGCAGGACCCAGGGCTTCCCCTTCCACTGGTGCTCTTACTAGGATATTCATTGCTACCTATGGGGTCAGAGTCCAGGGTCAGTCCATGTATAGTCTTTAGGTAGTGGCTTAGTCCCTGGAAGCTCTGGTTGCTTGGCATTGTTGTACTTTTGGGGTCTCGAGCCCCTTCAAGCTCTTCCAGTTCTTTCTCTGATTCCTTCAATAGGGGACCTATTCTCAGTTCAGTGGTTTGCTGCTGGCATTCGCCTCTATATTTGCTGTATTCTGGCTGTGTCTCTCAGGAGCGATCTACATCCGGCTCCTGTCGGTCTGCACTTCTTTGCTTCATCCATCTTGTCTAATTGGGTGGCTGTATATGTATGGGCCACATGTGGGGCAGGCTCTGAATGGGTGTTCCTTCAGTCTCTGTTTTAATCTTTGCCTCTCCCTTCCCTGCCAAGGGTATTCTTTTTCCTCATTTAAAGAAGGAGTGAAGCATTCACATTTTGATCATCCGTCTTGAGTTTCGTTTGTTCTAGGGATCTAGGGTAATTCAAGCATTTGGGCTAATAGCCACTTATCAATGAGTGCATACCATGTATGTCTTTCTGTGATTGGGTTAGCTCACTCAGGATGATATTTTCCAGTTCCAACCATTTGCCTACGAATTTCATAAACTCGTTGTTTTTGATAGCTGAGTAATATTCCATTGTGTAGATGTACCACATTTTCTGTATCCATTCCTCTGTTGAAGGGCATCTGGGTTCTTTCCAGCTTCTGGCTACTATAAATAAGGCTGCGATGAACATAGTGGAGCACGTGTCTCTTTTATATGTTGAGGCATCTTTTGGGTATATGCCCAAGAGAGGTATAGCTGGATCCTCAGGCAGTTCAATGTCCAATTTTCTGAGGAACCTCCAGACTGATTTCCAGAATGGTTTTACCAGTCTGCAATCCCACCAACAATGGAGGAGTGTTCCTCTTTCTCCACATCCTCGCCAGCATCTGCTGTCACCTGAGTTTTTGATCTTAGCCAATCGCACTGGTGTGAGGTGAAATCTCAGGGTTGTTTTGATTTGCATTTCCCTTATGACTAAAGATGTTGAACATTTCTTTAGGTGTTTCTCAGCCATTCGGCATTCCTCAGCTGTGAATTCTTTGTTTAGCTCTGAACCCCATTTTTTAATAGGGTTATTTGTTTCCCTGCGGTCTAACTTCTTGAGTTCTTTGTATATTTTGGAAATAAGGCCTCTATCTGTTGTAGGATTGGTAAAGATCTTTTCCCAATCTGTTGGTTGCCGTTTTGTCCTAACCACAGTGTCCTTTGCCTTACAGAAGCTTTGCAGTTTTATGAGATCCCATTTGTCGATTCTTGATCTTAGAGCATAAGCCATTGGTGTTTTGTTCAGGAAATTTTTTCCAGTGCCCATGTGTTCCAGATGCTTCCCTAGTTTTTCTTCTATTAGTTTGAGTGTGTCTGGTTTGATGTGGAGGTCCTTGATCCACTTGGACTTAAGCTTTGTACAGGGTGATAAGGATGGATCGATCTGCATTCTTCTACATGTTGCCCTCCAGTTGAACCAGCACCATTTGCTGAAAATACTATCTTTTTTCCATTGGATGGTTTTGGCTCCTTTGTCAAAAATCAAGGGACCATAGGTGTGTGGGTTCATTTCTGGGTCTTCAATTCTATTCCATTGGTCTATCTGTCTGTCTCTGTACCAATACCATGCAGTTTTTATCACTATTGCTCTGTAATACTGCTTGAGTTCAGGGATAGTGATTCCCCCTGAAGTCCTTTTATTGTTGAGGATAGCTTTAGCTATCCTGGGTTTTTTGTTATTCCAGATGAATTTGCAAATTGTTCTGTCTAACTCTTTGAAGAATTGGATTGGTATTTTGATGGGGATTGCATTGAATCTGTAGATTGCTTTTGGTAAAATGGCCATTTTTACCATATTAATCCTGCCAATCCATGAGCATGGGAGATCTTTCCATCTTCTGAGGTCTTCTTCAATTTCTTTCCTCAGTGTCTTGAAGTTCTTATTGTACAGATCTTTTACTTGCTTGGTTAAAGTCACACCGAGGTACTTTATATTATTTGGGTCTATTATGAAGGGTGTCGTTTCCCTAATTTCTTTCTCGGCTTGTTTCTCTTTTGTATAGAGGAAGGCAACTGATTTATTTGAGTTAATTTTATACCCAGCCACTTTGCTGAAGTTGTTTATCAGCTTTAGTAGTTCTCTGGTGGAACTTTTGGGATGACTTAAATATACTATCATGTCATCTGCAAATAGTGATATTTTGACCTCTTCTTTTCCGATCTGTATCCCTTTGATCTCCTTTTGTTGTCTGATTGCTCTGGCTAGAACTTCAAGAACTATATTGAATAAGTAGGGAGAGAGTGGGCAGCCTTGTCTAGTCCCTGATTTTAGTGGGATTGCTTCAAGTTTCTCTCCATTTAGTTTAATGTTAGCAACTGGTTTGCTGTATATGGCTTTTACTATGTTTAGGTATGGGCCTTGAATTCCTATTCTTTCCAGGACTTTTATCATGAAGGGGTGTTGAATTTTGTCAAATGCTTTCTCAGCATCTAATGAAATGATCATGTGGTTCTTTTCTTTCAGTTTGTTTATATAATGGATCACGTTGATGGTTTTCCGTATATTAAACCATCCCTGCATGCCTGGGATGAAGCCTACTTGATCATGGTGGATGATTGTTTTGATGTGCTCTTGAATTCGGTTTGCCAGAATTTTATTGAGTATTTTTGCATCGATATTCATAAGGGAAATTGGTCTGAAGTTCTCTTTCTTTGTTGTGTCTTTGTGTGGTTTAGGTATAAGAGTAATTGTGGCTTCATAGAAAGAATTCGGGAATGATCCATCTGTTTCAATTTTGTGGAATAGTTTGGATAATATTGGTATGAGGTCTTCTATGAAGGTTTGATAGAATTCTGCACTAAACCCGTCTAGACCTGGGCTCTTTTTGGTTGGGAGACCTTTAATGACTGCTTCTATTTCCTTAGGAGTTATGGGGTTGTTTAACTGGTTTATCTGTTCCTGATTTAACTTCGGTACCTGGTATCTGTCTAGGAAATTGTCCATTTCCTGCAGATTTTCAAGTTTTGTTGAATATAGGCTTTTATAGTAAGATCTGATGATTTTTTGAATTTCCTTTGAATCTGTAGTTATGTCTCCCTTTTCATTTCTGATTTTGTTAATTTGGACACACTCTCTGTGTCCTCTCGTTAGTCTGGCTAAGGGTTAATCTATCTCGTTGATTTTTCTCAAAGAACCAACTTTTGCTTCTGTTGATTCTTTCTATGGTCCTTTTTGTTTCTACTTGGTTGATTTCAGCTCTGAGTTTGATTATTTCCTGCCTTCTACTCCTCCTGGGTGTATTTGCTTCTTTTTGTTCTAGAGCTTTTAGGTGTGCTGTCAAGCTGCTGACATATGCTCTTTCCTGTTTCTTTCTGCAGGCACTCAGCGCTATGAGTTTTCCTCTTAGCACAGCTTTCATTGTGTCCCATAAGTTTGAGTATGTTGTATCTTCATTTTCATTAAATTCTAAAAAGTTTTTAATTTCTTTCTTTATTTCTTCCTTGACCAGGTTGTCATTGAGTAGAGCATTGTTCAATTTCCACGTATATGTGGGCATTCTTCCCTTATTGTTATTGAAGACCAGTGTTAGGCCGTGGTGGTCCGATAGCACGCATGGGATTATTTCTATCTTTCTGTACCTGTTGAGGCCCGTTTTTTGACCAATTATATGGTCAATTTTGGAGAAAGTACCACAAGGAGCTGAGAAGAAGGTATATCCTTTTGCTTTAGGATAGAATGTTCTATAAATATCCGTTAAGTCCATTTGGCTCATGACTTCTCTTAGTCTGTCTACATCACTGTTTAATTTCTGTTTCCATGATCTGTCCATTGATGAGAGTGGGGTGTTGAAATCTCCCACTATTATTGTGTGAGGTGCAATGTGTGTTTTGAGCTTTAGTAAGGTTTCTTTTACATATGTAGGTGCCCTTGTATTTGGGGCATAGATATTTAGGATTGAGAGTTCATCTTGGTTGATTTTTCCTTTGATGAATATGAAGTGTCCTTCCTTATCCTTTTTGATGACTTTTAGTTGGAAATTGATTTTATTTGATATTAGAATGGCTACTCCAGCTTGCTTCTTCTGACCATTTGCTTGGAAAGTTGTTTTCCAGCCTTTCACTCTGAGGTAGTGTCTGTCTTTTTCTCTGAGGTGTGTTTCCTGTAGGCAGCAGAATGCAGGGTCCTCGTTGCGTATCCAGTTTGTTAATCTATTTCTTTTTATTGGGGAGTTGAGGCCATTGATATTGAGAGATATTAAGGAATAGTGATTATTGCTTCCCGTTATATTCATATTTGATGTGAGGTTATGTTTGTGTGCTTTCTTTCTCTTTGTTTTGTTGCCAAGACGATTAGTTTCTTGCTTCTTCTAGGGTATAGCTTGCCTCCTTATGTTCGGCTTTACCATTTATTATCCTTTGTAGTGCTGGATTTGTAGAAAGATATTGTGTAAATTTGGTTTTGTCATGGAATATCTTGGTTTCTCCATCAATGTTAATTGAGAGTTTTGCTGGATACAGTAATCTGGGCTGGCATTTGTGTTCTCTTAGGGTCTGTATAACATCAGTCCAGGATCTTCTGGCCTTCATAGTTTCTGGCGAGAAGTCTGGTGTGATTCTGATAGGTCTCCCTTTATATGTTACTTGACCTTTTTCCCTTACTGCTTTTAATATTCTTTCTTTATTTTGTGCGTTTGGTGTTTTGACAATTATGTGATGGGAGGTGTTTCTTTTCTGGTCCAATCTATTTGGAGTTCTGTAGGCTTCCTGTATGTCTATGGGTATCTCTTTTTTTAGGTTAGGGAAGTTTTCTTCTATGATTTTGTTGAAGATATTTACTGGTCCTTTGAGCTGGGAGTCTTCACTCTCTTCTATACCTATTATCCTTAGGTTTGATCTTCTCATTGAGTCCTGGATTTCCTGTATGTTTTGGACCAGTAGCTTTTTCCGCTTTACATTATCTTTGACAGTTGAGTCAATGATTTCTATGGAATCTTCTGCTCCTGAGATTCTCTCTTCCATCTCTTGTATTCTGTTGGTGAAGCTTGTATCTACAGCTCCTTTTCTCTTCTTTTGGTTTTCTATATCCAGCGTTGTTTCCATGTGTTCTTTCTTGATTGCTTCTATTTCCATTTTTAATTCCTTCAACTGTTTGATTGTGTTTTCCTGGAATTCTTTCAGGGATTTTTGCGATTCCTCTCTGTAGGCTTTTACTTGTTTATTAATGTTTTCCTGTGCTTCCCTAAGTGTGTTCAGGTCTTTCCTGAAGTCCTCCAGCATCATGATCAAATATGATTTTGAAACTAGATCTTGCTTTTCTGGTGTGTTTGTATATTCCATGTTTGTTTTGGTGGGAGAATTGGGCTCCGATGATGGCATGTAGTCTTGGTTTCTGTTGCTTGGGTTCCTGCGCTTGCCTCTCGCCATCAGATTATCTCTAGTGTTACTTTGTTCTGCTATTTCTGACAGTGGCTAGACTGTCCTATAAGCCTGTGTGTCAGGAGTGCTGTATACCTTTTTTCCTCTCTTTCAGTCAGTTATGGGGACAGAGTGTTCTGCTTTCGGGCGTGTAGTTTTTCCTCTCTACAGGTCTTCAGCTGTTCCTGTGGGCCTGTGTCTTGAGTTCACCAGGCAGCTTTCTTGCAGCAGAAAATTTGGTCTTACCTGTGGTCCCGAGGCTCAAGTTCGCTCGTGGGGTGCTGCCCAGGGGCTCTCTGCAGCGGCAGCAACCAGGAAGACCTGTGCCGCCCCTTCCGGGAGCTTCAGTGCACCAGGGTTCCAGATGGTCTTTGGCTTTTTCCTCTGGCGTCCGAGATGTGTGTGCAGGGAGCAGTCTCTTCTGGTTTCCCAGGCCTGTCTGCCTCTCTGAAGGTTTAGCTCTCCCTCCCACGGGATTTGGGTGCAGAGAACTGTTTATCCGGTCTGTTTCCTTCAGGGTCCGGCGGTGTCTGTGGCAGGGGTCCTGCCGCTCCTGAGCCCTCCCCCACGGGAGCCCAGAGGTCTTATACAGTTTCCTCTTGGACCAGGGATGTGGGCAGGGGTGAGCAGTGTTGGTGGTCTCTTCCGCTCTGCAGCCTCAGGAGTGCCCACCTGACCAGGCGGTTGGGTCTCTCTCTCACCGGGTCTGGGAGCAGAGAGCTTATATACATTTCGAGTGTTATTCCCTTTCCCGGTTTCCGGGCAAACATCCCCCTCCCCCCTCCCCTTCCTTATGGGTGTTCCCCTCCCAACCCTCCCCCCATTGCGCCCTCCCCCCATAGACTAGTTCACTGGGGGTTCAGTCTTAGCAGGACCCAGGGCTTCCCCTTCCACTGGTGCTCTTACTAGGATATTCATTGCTACCTATGGGGTCAGAGTCCAGGGTCAGTCCATGTATAGTCTTTAGGTAGTGGCTTAGTCCCTGGAAGCTCTGGTTGCTTGGCATTGTTGTACTTTTGGGGTCTCGAGCCCCTTCAAGCTCTTCCAGTTCTTTCTCTGATTCCTTCAATAGGGGACCTATTCTCAGTTCAGTGGTTTGCTGCTGGCATTCGCCTCTATATTTGCTGTATTCTGGCTGTGTCTCTCAGGAGCGATCTACATCCGGCTCCTGTCGGTCTGCACTTCTTTGCTTCATCCATCTTGTCTAATTGGGTGGCTGTATATGTATGGGCCACATGTGGGGCAGGCTCTGAATGGGTGTTCCTTCAGTCTCTGTTTTAATCTTTGCTTCTCCCTTCCCTGCCAAGGGTATTCTTTTTCCTCATTTAAAGAAGGAGTGAAGCATTCACATTTTGATCATCCGTCTTGAGTTTCGTTTGTTCTAGGGATCTAGGGTAATTCAAGCATTTGGGCTAATAGCCACTTATCAATGAGTGCATACCATGTATGTCTTTCTGTGATTGGGTTAGCTCACTCAGGATGATATTTTCCAGTTCCAACCATTTGCCTACGAATTTCATAAACTCGTTGTTTTTGATAGCTGAGTAATATTCCATTGTGTAGATGTACCACATTTTCTGTATCCATTCCTCTGTTGAAGGGCATCTGGGTTCTTTCCATTTTCTGGCTATTATAAATAAGGCTGCGATGAACATAGTGGAGCACGTGTCTCTTTTATATGTTGAGGCATCTTTTGGGTATATGCCCAAGAGAGGTATAGCTGGATCCTCAGGCAGTTCAATGTCCAATTTTCTGAGGAACCTCCAGACTGATTTCCAGAATGGTTTTACCAGTCTGCAATCCCACCAACAATGGAGGAGTGTTCCTCTTTCTCCACAACCTCGCCAGCATCTGCTGTCACCTGAGTTTTTGATCTTAGCCAATCGCACTGGTGTGAGGTGAAATCTCAGGGTTGTTTTGATTTGCATTTCCCTTATGACTAAAGATGTTGAACATTTCTTTAGGTGTTTCTCAGCCATTCGGCATTCCTCAGCTGTGAATTCTTTGTTTAGCTCTGAACCCCATTTTTTAATAGGGTTATTTGTTTCCCTGCGGTCTAACTTCTTGAGTTCTTTGTATATTTTGGATATAAGGCCTGTATCTGTTGTAGGATTGGTAAAGATCTTTAACCAATCTGTTGGTTGCCGTTTTGTCCTAACCACAGTGTCCTTTGCCTTACAGAAGCTTTGCAGTTTTATGAGATCCCATTTGTCGATTCTTGATCTTAGAGCATAAGCCATTGGTGTTTTGTTCAGGAAATTTTTTCCAGTGCCCATGTGTTCCAGATGCTTCCCTAGTTTTTCTTCTATTAGTTTGAGTGTGTCTGGTTTGATGTGGAGGTCCTTGATCCACTTGGACTTAAGCTTTGTACAGGGTGATAAGGGTGGATCGATCTGCATTCTTCTACATGTTGCCCTCCAGTTGAACCAGCACCATTTGCTGAAAATGCTATCTTTTTTCCATTGGATGGTTTTGGCTCCTTTGTCAAAAATCAAGTGACCATAGGTGTGTGGGTTCATTTCTGGGTCTTCAATTCTATTCCATTGGTCTATCTGTCTGTCTCTATACCAATACCATGCAGTTTTTATCACTATTGCTCTGTAATACTGCTTGAGTTCAGGGATAGTGATTCCCCCTGAAGTCCTTTTATTGTTGAGGATAGCTTTAGCTATCCTGGGTTTTTTGTTATTCCAGATGAATTTGCAAATTGTTCTGTCTAACTCTTTGAAGAATTGGATTGGTATTTTGATGGGGATTGCATTGAATCTGTAGATTGCTTTTGGTAAAATGGCCATTTTTACTATATTAATCCTGCCAATCCATGAGCATGGGAGATCTTTCCATCTTCTGAGGTCTTCTTCAATTTCTTTCCTCAGTGTCTTGAAGTTCTTATTGTAGAGATCTTTTACATGCTTGGTTAAAGTCACACCGAGGTACTTTATATTATTTGGGTCTCTTATGAAGGGTGTCGTTTCCCTAATTTCTTTCTCGGCTTGTTTCTCTTTTGTATAGAGGAAGGCAACTGATTTATTTGAGTTAATTTTATACCCAGCCACTTTGCTGAAATTGTTTATCAGCTTTAGTAGTTCTCTGGTGGAACTTTTGGGATCACTTAAATATACTATCATGTCATCTGCAAATAGTGATATTTTGACCTCTTCTTTTCCGATCTGTATCCCTTTGATCTCCTTTTGTTGTCTGATTGCTCTGGCTAGAACTTCAAGAACTATATTGAATAAGTAGGGAGAGAGTGGGCAGCCTTGTCTAGTCCCTGATTTTAGTGGGATTGCTTCAAGTTTCTCTCCATTTAGTTTAATGTTAGCAACTGGTTTGCTGTATATGGCTTTTACTATGTTTAGGTATGGGCCTTGAATTCCTATTCTTTCCAGGACTTTTATCATGAAGGGGTGTTGAATTTTGTCAAATGCTTTCTCAGCATCTAATGAAATGATCATGTGGTTCTGTTCTTTCAGTTTGTTTATATAATGGATCACGTTGATGGTTTTCCGTATATTAAACCATCCCTGCATGCCTGGGATGAAGCCTACTTGATCACGGTGGATGATTGTTTTGATGTGCTCTTGAATTCGGTTTGCCAGAATTTTATTGAGTATTTTTGCATCGATATTCATAAGGGAAATTGGTCTGAAGTTCTCTTTCTTTGTTGTGTCTTTGTGTGGTTTAGGTATAAGAGTAATTGTGGCTTCATAGAAAGAATTCGGGAATGATCCATCTGTTTCAATTTTGTGGAATAGTTTGGATAATATTGGTATGAGGTCTTCTATGAAGGTTTGATAGAATTCTGCACTAAACCCGTCTAGACCTGGGCTCTTTTTGGTTGGGAGACCTTTAATGACTGCTTCTATTTCCTTAGGAGTTATGGGGTTGTTTAACTGGTTTATCTGTTCCTGATTTAACTTCGGTACCTGGTATCTGTCTAGGAAATTGTCCATTTCCTGCAGATTTTCAAGTTTTGTTGAATATAGGCTTTTATAGTAAGATCTGATGATTTTTTGAATTTCCTTTGAATCTGTAGTTATGTCTCCCTTTTCATTTCTGATTTTGTTAATTTGGACACACTCTCTGTGTCCTCTCGTTAGTCTGGCTAAGGGTTAATCTATCTCGTTGATTTTTCTCAAAGAACCAACTTTTGCTTCTGTTGATTCTTTCTATGGTCCTTTTTGTTTCTACTTGGTTGATTTCAGCTCTGAGTTTGATTATTTCCTGCCTTCTACTCCTCCTGGGTGTATTTGCTTCTTTTTTTTTTCTTTTTTTTTCCTTTTTTTTTTATTAACTTGAGTATTTCTTATATACATTTCGAGTGTTATTCCCTTTCCCGGTTTCCGGGCAAACATCCCCCTCCCCCCTCCCCTTCCTTATGGGTGTTCCCCTCCCAACCCTCCCCCCATTGCGCCCTCCCCCCATAGACTAGTTCACTGGGGGTTCAGTCTTAGCAGGACCCAGGGCTTCCCCTTCCACTGGTGCTCTTACTAGGATATTCATTGCTACCTATGGGGTCAGAGTCCAGGATCAGTCCATGTATAGTCTTTAGGTAGTGGCTTAGTCCCTGGAAGCTCTGGTTGCTTGGCATTGTTGTACTTTTGGGGTCTCGAGCCCCTTCAAGCTCTTCCAGTTCTTTCTCTGATTCCTTCAATAGGGGACCTATTCTCAGTTCAGTGGTTTGCTGCTGGCATTCGCCTCTATATTTGCTGTATTCTGGCTGTGTCTCTCAGGAGCGATCTACATCCGGCTCCTGTCGGTCTGCACTTCTTTGCTTCATCCATCTTGTCTAATTGGGTGGCTGTATATGTATGGGCCACATGTGGGGCAGGCTCTGAATGGGTGTTCCTTCAGTCTCTGTTTTAATCTTTGCCTCTCCCTTCCCTGCCAAGGGTATTCTTTTTCCTCATTTAAAGAAGGAGTGAAGCATTCACATTTTGATCATCCGTCTTGAGTTTCGTTTGTTCTAGGGATCTAGGGTAATTCAAGCATTTGGGCTAATAGCCACTTATCAATGAGTGCATACCATGTATGTCTTTCTGTGATTGGGTTAGCTCACTCAGGATGATATTTTCCAGTTCCAACCATTTGCCTACGAATTTCATAAACTCGTTGTTTTTGATAGCTGAGTAATATTCCATTGTGTAGATGTACCACATTTTCTGTATCCATTCCTCTGTTGAAGGGCATCTGGGTTCTTTCCATTTTCTGGCTATTATAAATAAGGCTGCGATGAACATAGTGGAGCACGTGTCTCTTTTATATGTTGAGGCATCTTTTGGGTATATGCCCAAGAGAGGTATAGCTGGATCCTCAGGCAGTTCAATGTCCAATTTTCTGAGGAACCTCCAGACTGATTTCCAGAATGGTTTTACCAGTCTGCAATCCCACCAACAATGGAGGAGTGTTCCTCTTTCTCCACAACCTCGCCAGCATCTGCTGTCACCTGAGTTTTTGATCTTAGCCAATCGCACTGGTGTGAGGTGAAATCTCAGGGATGTTTTGATTTGCATTTCCCTTATGACTAAAGATGTTGAACATTTCTTTAGGTGTTTCTCAGCCATTCGGCATTCCTCAGCTGTGAATTCTTTGTTTAGCTCTGAACCCCATTTTTTAATAGGGTTATTTGTTTCCCTGCGGTCTAACTTCTTGAGTTCTTTGTATATTTTGGATATAAGGCCTGTATCTGTTGTAGGATTGGTAAAGATCTTTAACCAATCTGTTGGTTGCCGTTTTGTCCTAACCACAGTGTCCTTTGCCTTACAGAAGCTTTGCAGTTTTATGAGATCCCATTTGTCGATTCTTGATCTTAGAGCATAAGCCATTGGTGTTTTGTTCAGGAAATTTTTTCCAGTGCCCATGTGTTCCAGATGCTTCCCTAGTTTTTCTTCTATTAGTTTGAGTGTGTCTGGTTTGATGTGGAGGTCCTTGATCCACTTGGACTTAAGCTTTGTACAGGGTGATAAGCGTGGATCGATCTGCATTCTTTTACATGTTGCCCTCCAGTTGAACCAGCACCATTTGCTGAAAATGCTATCTTTTTTCCATTGGATGGTTTTGGCTCCTTTGTCAAAAATCAAGTGACCATAGGTGTGTGGGTTCATTTCTGGGTCTTCAATTCTATTCCATTGGTCTATCTGTCTGTCTCTATACCAATACCATGCAGTTTTTATCACTATTGCTCTGTAATACTGCTTGAGTTCAGGGATAGTGATTCCCCCTGAAGTCCTTTTATTGTTGAGGATAGCTTTAGCTATCCTGGGTTTTTTGTTATTCCAGATGAATTTGCAAATTGTTCTGTCTAACTCTTTGAAGAATTGGATTGGTATTTTGATGGGGATTGCATTGAATCTGTAGATTGCTTTTGGTAAAATGGCCATTTTTACTATATTAATCCTGCCAATCCATGAGCATGGGAGATCTTTCCATCTTCTGAGGTCTTCTTCAATTTCTTTCCTCAGTGTCTTGAAGTTCTTATTGTAGAGATCTTTTACATGCTTGGTTAAAGTCACACCGAGGTACTTTATATTATTTGGGTCTCTTATGAAGGGTGTCGTTTCCCTAATTTCTTTCTCGGCTTGTTTCTCTTTTGTATAGAGGAAGGCAACTGATTTATTTGAGTTAATTTTATACCCAGCCACTTTGCTGAAGTTGTTTATCAGCTTTAGTAGTTCTCTGGTGGAACTTTTGGGATCACTTAAATATACTATCATGTCACCTGCAAATAGTGATATTTTGACCTCTTCTTTTCCGATCTGTATCCCTTTGATCTCCTTTTGTTGTCTGATTGCTCTGGCTAGAACTTCAAGAACTATATTGAGTAAGTAGGGAGAGAGTGGGCAGCCTTGTATAGTCCCTGATTTTAGTGGGATTGCTTCAAGTTTCTCTCCATTTAGTTTAATGTTAGCAACTGGTTTGCTGTATATGGCTTTTACTATGTTTAGGTATGGGCCTTGAATTCCTATTCTTTCCAGGACTTTTATCATGAAGGGGTGTTGAATTTTGTCAAATGCTTTCTCAGCATCTAATGAAATGATCATGTGGTTCTTTTCTTTCAGTTTGTTTATATAATGGATCACGTTGATGGTTTTCCGTATATTAAACCATCCCTGCATGCCTGGGATGAAGCCTACTTGATCACGGTGGATGATTGTTTTGATGTGCTCTTGAATTCGGTTTGCCAGAATTTTATTGAGTATTTTTGCATCGATATTCATAAGGGAAATTGGTCTGAAGTTCTCTTTCTTTGTTGTGTCTTTGTGTGGTTTAGGTATAAGAGTAATTGTGGCTTCATAGAAAGAATTCGGGAATGATCCATCTGTTTCAATTTTGTGGAATAGTTTGGATAATATTGGTATGAGGTCTTCTATGAAGGTTTGATAGAATTCTGCACTAAACCCGTCTAGACCTGGGCTCTTTTTGGTTGGGAGACCTTTAATGACTGCTTCTATTTCCTTAGGAGTTATGGGGTTGTTTAACTGGTTTATCTGTTCCTGATTTAACTTCGGTACCTGGTATCTGTCTAGGAAATTGTCCATTTCCTGCAGATTTTCAAGTTTTGTTGAATATAGGCTTTTATAGTAAGATCTGATGATTTTTTGAATTTCCTTTGAATCTGTAGTTATGTCTCCCTTTTCATTTCTGATTTTGTTAATTTGGACACACTCTCTGTGTCCTCTCGTTAGTCTGGCTAAGGGTTAATCTATCTCGTTGATTTTTCTCAAAGAACCAACTTTTGCTTCTGTTGATTCTTTCTATGGTCCTTTTTGTTTCTACTTGGTTGATTTCAGCTCTGAGTTTGATTATTTCCTGCCTTCTACTCCTCCTGGGTGTATTTGCTTCTTTTTTTTTTCTTTTTTTTTTCCTTTTTTTTTTATTAACTTGAATATTTCTTATATACATTTCGAGTGTTATTCCCTTTCCCGGTTTCCGGGCAAACATCCCCCTCCCCCCTCCCCTTCCTTATGGGTGTTCCCCTCCCAACCCTCCCCCCATTGCGCCCTCCCCCCATAGACTAGTTCACTGGGGGTTCAGTCTTAGCAGGACCCAGGGCTTCCCCTTCCACTGGTGCTCTTACTAGGATATTCATTGCTACCTATGGGGTCAGAGTCCAGGGTCAGTCCATGTATAGTCTTTAGGTAGTGGCTTAGTCCCTGGAAGCTCTGGTTGCTTGGCATTGTTGTACTTTTGGGGTATCGAGCCCCTTCAAGCTCTTCCAGTTCTTTCTCTGATTCCTTCAATAGGGGACCTATTCTCAGTTCAGTGGTTTGCTGCTGGCATTCGCCTCTATATTTGCTGTATTCTGGCTGTGTCTCTCAGGAGCGATCTACATCCGGCTCCTGTCGGTCTGCACTTCTTTGCTTCATCCATCTTGTCTAATTGGGTGGCTGTATATGTATGGGCCACATGTGGGGCAGGCTCTGAATGGGTGTTCCTTCAGTCTCTGTTTTAATCTTTGCCTCTCCCTTCCCTGCCAAGGGTATTCTTTTTCCTCATTTAAAGAAGGAGTGAAGCATTCACATTTTGATCATCCGTCTTGAGTTTCGTTTGTTCTAGGGATCTAGGGTAATTCAAGCATTTGGGCTAATAGCCACTTATCAATGAGTGCATACCATGTATGTCTTTCTGTGATTGGGTTAGCTCACTCAGGATGATATTTTCCAGTTCCAACCATTTGCCTACGAATTTCATAAACTCGTTGTTTTTGATAGCTGAGTAATATTCCATTGTGTAGATGTACCACATTTTCTGTATCCATTCCTCTGTTGAAGGGCATCTGGGTTCTTTCCATTTTCTGGCTATTATAAATAAGGCTGCGATGAACATAGTGGAGCACGTGTCTCTTTTATATGTTGAGGCATCTTTTGGGTATATGCCCAAGAGAGGTATAGCTGGATCCTCAGGCAGTTCAATGTCCAATTTTCTGAGGAACCTCCAGACTGATTTCCAGAATGGTTTTACCAGTCTGCAATCCCACCAACAATGGAGGAGTGTTCCTCTTTCTCCACAACCTCGCCAGCATCTGCTGTCACCTGAGTTTTTGATCTTAGCCAATCGCACTGGTGTGAGGTGAAATCTCAGGGTTGTTTTGATTTGCATTTCCCTTATGACTAAAGATGTTGAACATTTCTTTAGGTGTTTCTCAGCCATTCGGCATTCCTCAGCTGTGAATTCTTTGTTTAGCTCTGAACCCCATTTTTTAATAGGGTTATTTGTTTCCCTGCGGTCTAACTTCTTGAGTTCTTTGTATATTTTGGATATAAGGCCTGTATCTGTTGTAGGATTGGTAAAGATCTTTAACCAATCTGTTGGTTGCCGTTTTGTCCTAACCACAGTGTCCTTTGCCTTATAGAAGCTTTGCAGTTTTATGAGATCCCATTTGTCGATTCTTGATCTTAGAGCATAAGCCATTGGTGTTTTGTTCAGGAAATTTTTTCCAGTGCCCATGTGTTCCAGATGCTTCCCTAGTTTTTCTTCTATTAGTTTGAGTGTGTCTGGTTTGATGTGGAGGTCCTTGATCCACTTGGACTTAAGCTTTGTACAGGGTGATAAGCATGAATCGATCTGCATTCTTTTACATGTTGCCCTCCAGTTGAACCAGCACCATTTGCTGAAAATGCTATCTTTTTTCCATTGGATGGTTTTGGCTCCTTTGTCAAAAATCAAGTGACCATAGGTGTGTGGGTTCATTTCTGGGTCTTCAATTCTATTCCATTGGTCTATCTGTCTGTCTCTATACCAATACCATGCAGTTTTTATCACTATTGCTCTGTAATACTGCTTGAGTTCAGGGATAGTGATTCCCCCTGAAGTCCTTTTATTGTTGAGGATAGCTTTAGCTATCCTGGGTTTTTTGTTATTCCAATTGAATTTGCAAATTGTTCTGTCTAACTCTTTGAAGAATTGGATTGGTATTTTGATGGGGATTGCATTGAATCTGTAGATTGCTTTTGGTAAAATGGCCATTTTTACTATATTAATCCTGCCAATCCATGAGCATGGGAGATCTTTCCATCTTCTGAGGTCTTCTTCAATTTCTTTCCTCAGTGTCTTGAAGTTCTTATTGTAGAGATCTTTTACATGCTTGGTTAAATTCACACCGAGGTACTTTATATTATTTGGGTCTATTATGAAGGGTGTCGTTTCCCTAATTTCTTTCTCGGCTTGTTTCTCTTTTGTATAGAGGAAGGCAACTGATTTATTTGAGTTAATTTTATACCCAGCCACTTTGCTGAAGTTGTTTATCAGCTTTAGTAGTTCTCTGGTGGAACTTTTGGGATCACTTAAATATACTATCATGTCATCTGCAAATAGTGATATTTTGACCTCTTCTTTTCCGATCTGTATCCCTTTGATCTCCTTTTGTTGTCTGATTGCTCTGGCTAGAACTTCAAGAACTATATTGAATAAGTAGGGAGAGAGTGGGCAGCCTTGTCTAGTCCCTGATTTTAGTGGGATTGCTTCAAGTTTCTCTCCATTTAGTTTAATGTTAGCAACTGGTTTGCTGTATATGGCTTTTACTATGTTTAGGTATGGGCCTTGAATTCCTATTCTTTCCAGGACTTTTATCATGAAGGGGTGTTGAATTTTGTCAAATGCTTTCTCAGCATCTAATGAAATGATCATGTGGTTCTGTTCTTTCAGTTTGTTTATATAATGGATCACGTTGATGGTTTTCCGTATATTAAACCATCCCTGCATGCCTGGGATGAAGCCTACTTGATCATGGTGGATGATTGTTTTGATGTGCTCTTGAATTCGGTTTGCCAGAATTTTATTGAGTATTTTTGCATCGATATTCATAAGGGAAATTTGTCTGAAGTTCTCTTTCTTTGTTGTGTCTTTGTGTTTTAGGTATAAGAGTAATTGTGGCTTCGTAGAAGGAATTCGGTAGGGCTCCATCTGTTTCAATTTTGTGGAATAGTTTGGATAATATTGGTATGAGGTCTTCTATGAAGTTTTGATAGAATTCTGCACTAAACCCGTCTGGACCTGGGCTCTTTTTGGTTGGGAGACCTTTAATGACTGCTTCTATTTCCTTAGGAGTTATGGGGTTGTTTAACTGGTTTATCTGTTCCTGATTTAACTTTGATACCTGGTATCTGTCTAGGAAATTGTCCATTTCCTGAAGATTTTCAAATTTTGTTGAATATAGGTTTTTATAGTAAGATCTGATAATTTTTTGAATTTCCTCCGAATCTGTAGTTATGTCTCCCTTTTCATTTCTGATTTTGTTAATTTGGACACACTCTGTGTCCTCTCGTTAGTCTGGCTAAGGGTTTATCTATCTTGTTGATTTTCTCAAAGAACCAACGTTTGGTTCTGTTGATTCTTTCTATGGTCCTTTTTGTTTCTACTTGGTTGATTTCAGCTCTTAGTTTGATTATTTCCTGCCTTCTACTCCTCCTGGGTGTATTTGCTTCTTTTTGCTCTAGAGCTTTTAGGTGTTCTGTCAAGCTGCTGACATATGCTCTTTCCTGTTTCTTTCTGCAGGCACTCAGTGCTATGAGTTTTCCTCTTAGCACAGCTTTCATTTGTCCCATAAGTTTGCGTATGTTGTACCTTCATTTTCATTAAATTCTAAAAAGTTTTTAATTTCTTTCTTTACTTTTTCCTTGACTAGGTTATCATTGAGTAGAGCATTGTTCAATTTCCACGTATATGTGGGCATTCTTCCCTTATTGTTATTGAAGACCAGTTTTAGGCCGTGGTGGTGTGATAGCACGCATGGGATTATTTCTTTCTTTCTGTACCTGTTGAGGCCCGTTTTTTGACCAACTATATGGTCAATTTTGGAGAAAGTACCATGAGGAGCTGAGAAGAAGGTATATCCTTTTGCTTTAGGATAGAATGTTCTATAAATATCTGTTAAGTCCATTTGGCTCATGACTTCTCTTAGTCTGTCTACGTCTCTGTTTAATTTCTGTTTCCATGATCTGTCCATTGATGAGAGTGGCGTGTTGAAATCTCCCACTATTATTGTGTGAGGTGCAATGTGTGTTTTGAGCTTTAGTAAGGTTTCTTTTACGTATGTAGGTGCCCTTGTATTTGGGGCACAGATATTTAGGATTGAGAGTTCATCTTGGTGGATTTTTCCTTTGATGAATATGAAGTGTCCTTCCTTATCGTTTTTGATGACTTTTAGTTGAAAATTGATTTTATTTGATATTAGCATGGCTACTCCAGCTTGCTTCTTCAGACCATATGCTTGGAAAGTTGTTTTCCAGCCTTTCACTCTGAGGTAGTGTCTGTCTTCATCTCTGAGTTGTGTTTCCTGTAGGCAGCAGAATGCATGGTCCTTTTGCGTATCCAGGTTGTTAATCTATGTCTTTTTATTGGGGAGTTGAGGCCATTGATGTTGAGAGATATTAAGGAATAGTGATTATTGCTTCCTGTTATATTCATATTTGGATGTACGGTTATGTTTGTGTGCTTTTCTTCTCTTTGTTTTGTTGCCAAGACGATTAGTTTCTTGTTTCTTCTAGGGTATAGCTTGCCTCCTTATGTTGGGCTTTACCATTTATTATCCTTTGTAGTGCTGGATTTGTAGAAAGATATTGTGTAAATTTGTTTTTGTCATGGAATATCTTGGTTTCTCCATCTATGTTAATTGAGAGTTTTGCAGGATACAGTAACCTGGGCTGGCATTTGTGTTCTCTTAGGGTCTGTGTGACATCTGTCCAGGATCTTCTGGCCTTCATAGTTTCTGGCAAGAAGTCTGGTGTGATTCTGATAGGTCTGCCTTCATATGTTACTTGACCTTTTTCCCTTACTGCTTTTAATATTCTTTCTTTATTTTGTGCGTTTGGTGTTTTGACTATTATGTGTTGGGAGGACTTTCTTTTCTGGTCCAATCTATTTGGAGTTCTGTAGGCTTCTTGTATGCCTATGGGTATCTCTTTTTTTAGGTTAGGGAAGTTTTCTTCTATCATTTTGTTGAAGATATTTACTGGTCTTTTGAGCTGGGAGTCTTCACTCTCTTCTATACCTATTATCCTTAGGTTTGATCTTCTCATTGAGTCCTGGATTTCCTCTATGTTTTGGACCAGTAGCTTTTTCTGCTTTACATTATCTTTGACAGTTCAGTCATTGATTTCTATGGAATCTTCTGCTCCTGAGATTCTCTCTTTTATCTCTTGTAATCTGTTGGTGAAGCTCGTATCTACAGCTCCTTGTCTCTTCTTTTGGTTTTCTATATCCAGGGTTGTTTCCATGTGTTCTTTCTTGATTGCTTCTATTTCCATTTTTAATTCCTTCAACTGTTGACTGTGTTTTCCTGGAATTCTTTCAGGGATTTTTGCGATTCCTCTCTGTAGTCTTCTACTTGTTTATTAATGTTTTCCTGTGTTTCTCTAAGGGAGTTCTTCACGTCTTTCTTGAAGTCCTCCAGCATCATGATCAAATAACGTTTTGAAACTAGATCTTGCTTTTCTGGTGTGTTTGGATATTCCATGTCTATTTTGGTGGGAGAATTGGGCTCTAATGATGCCATGTAGTCTTGCTTTCTGTTGCTTGGGTTCCTGTGCTTGCCTCTCGCCATCAGATTATCTCTAGTGTTACTTTGTTCTGCTATTTCTGACAATGGCTAGACTGTCCTATATGCCTGTGTGTCAGGAGTGCTCTAGACTTCTTTTCCAGTTTTCTTCCAGCCAGTTATGGGGACAGAGTGTTCTGCTTTCGGGCGTGTAGTTTTTCCTCTCTACAGGTCTTCAGCTGTTCCTGTGGGCCTGTGTCTTGAGTTCACCAGGTAGGTCACTTGCAGCAGAAAATTTGGTCTTACCTGTTGTCTCGAGGCTCAAGTTTGCTCGCGGGGTGCTGCCCACGAGCTCTCTGGGGTGGCAGCTACCAGGAAGATCTGTGCCGCCCTTTCCGGGAGCTTCCGTGCACTAGGGTTCCAGATGGCGTTTGGTGTTTTCCTCTGGCATCTGAGTTGTGTGTGCAGAGTGCAGTCTCTTCTGGTTTCCCAGGGGTGTCTGCCTCTCTGAAGGTTTAGCTCTCCCTCCCATGGGGTTTGGGTGCAGAGAACTGTTTATCCGGTCTGTTTCCTTCAGGTTCTGGTGGTGTCTCAGGCGCAGGGGTCCTGCTGCTCCTGGGCCCTCCCCCACGGGAGCCCAGAGGCCTTATACAGTTTCCTCTTGGGCCAGGGATGTGGGCAGGGGTGGGCAGTGTTGGTGGTCTCTTCTGCTCTGCAGCCTCAGGAGTGCCCACCTGACCAGGCGGTGAGGTCTCTCTCCCATGGGGTTTGGGAGCAGAGAGCTGCTGCAGGCCGGGATCCTTGGGTGTGGGACTTCCGGTAAAGACAGGAAGTGCCCGGTCCTAGAGGATTTTTGCCCCTGTGTGTCCTGAGTTCACCAGGCAGGTTTCTTGCAGCAGAAAAGTTGGTCTTACCTGTGGTTCCGAGGCTCATGTTTGCTCGTCGGGTACTGCCTAAGTCCTCTCCGCGGCGGCAGCAACCCGGAAGATCTGCGACGCTCTTTCCGGGAGCCTCCGTGCACCAGGGTTCCAGATGGCATTTGGTGTTTTCCTCTGGCGTCTGGATGTGTGCAGAGTGCAGTCTCTTCTGGTTTCCCAGGCGTGTCTGCCTCTCTGTAGGTTTAGCTCTCCCTCCCACGGGATTTGGGTGCAGAGAACTGTTTATCCGGTCTAGCACATGTCTTTTTATAGGTGAGTTGAGTCAATTAATATGGAGAGATATTAAAGACAGATGACTGTTGGTGCCTGTTATATTTGCTTTTGCAGGTAGCTTTATGTGCTTGTCATTTTCTCTTTTTGGTTTTATTGTGATATGCTTAATATCTTTTCTTTTGTTTGGTATAGGTATCTTCCTTATATTGGAGTTTTCCTTCTAGAATTCTCGGTAAGGCTGGATTGGTACATAGATACTGTTGGAATTTGGCTTTGTCCTAGAATATTTTTCTTTCTCCATCTATGTTGATTGAGAATTTTGCCGGGTATAGTAGCCTGGGCTGGCATTTTTGTTCTCTTGGTCTGCAAGACCTCTGACCAGGCTCTTCTAGCTTTCACAGTCTCTGTTGAGAATTCTGGTGTAATTCGGAAATTTGCCTTTGCATGTTACTTGTCCCTTTTCCCTCGCAGCTTTTAATATTCTTTTTTGTTCTGTGTGTTTAGTGTTTTGACTATTATATGGCAACAGGACTTTTTTCTGATCCCATTTATTTGGTGTTCTGTGGGCTTCTTGTATGTTTATGGGCATCTCTTTCTTTAGGTTTTCTTCTATAATTTTGTTAAAGAGATTTACTGGCCCTTTAAGTTGTGAGTCTTCACTCTCTCAGAAATACTTTGAGATGTTTACTACTTCACTTAAGCTTTGATTCTGAAGCAACCACACTAGAGAATTAATGTTGAATTTAGGACTGATTTTCTGCTTTCAAGCTCATAAGCATGCAGTATCCATGGAAGCTAGAGATGGTGTTGGGTGTCCAGGAGCAGGAGTTGCAGGTGGTTGTGTGGGTGCTGGGAACTGAACTCAAGTATTTTACAAGAGCAGTACCTGAGCATAACTACTGAGTAGTCTCTCCAGCCAGCAGAAAGACAGCATTTTTGTTAACTACATAGAGAAGTCAATTATAAGTCTTATATCTATGATTCAGGAAACATAAGGAAGGGGAGAGGAGAAAGACGATAAATCCTATAAGAGCATAAAGACTGCTGTGAAATGGTTTCAACTAGAGATTGCTACATAATACAGCTAGAGCAGCAATATCAATGGAGATGGCAACATGAAAAGGGGGAAATGGGGTCTGAACCCAACCCCAGACAAAGAACTACAGATAACCAGTATCTCCTGGAAGGAAAATTAGTTTCTACCCCCTTGTTTCATTGTCCAAATCAGTGTTGACATCTTTGAAACCATTCACTCAACAAAAGCAGACTAGGTTATACACACACACACACACACACACACACACACATTTTTCATATATACAATTATGTATGTATGAAAATGAAAATTTGAAAGAATAATTGTAATAGGTTCAAAGTAACTTAATAAGAAAATTGAAAAAATGGTTATTCATCAGTCTTAGTTTCTTACTTTAAAAAAAATCTATGAAAATATACACATACAGTGGAAGAATAATAATAAAAACAGCTTAAGACCTCAAATAGAATAAAGAAGAAAACTGGAAAACACTGAAACAGGAAAATCTGGAAATGCAAAATTTTAAAACTTGATTTGGAAACTAAGAGACAAGGCTTATGAACAGAATACAAGAGATGTAAGAGGAATCTCAGACATTGAAGACAAGATAGATTAAATGGATATATAATCAAAGAAAATGTTAAATCTAAAAGAAGATGTGTTGCAAGACAACCAGAAAATATGGGACACTAGTGTCTCTACTCACCCTACCTGAGTAGGAGCACTCTGGGGCAGAGGTGAAATAGGAAACAGCGTCCCTTGCAAGCTTCCTGAGGAACACCTGCTAACCCGGCTGCTCACCAAGTCTGGTACATTCCCAGCTGTCCTCTCCAGTTTCCATTTTTGATGCTCAAAGTACCTGCCTGCAGTAGCCATGCCTCTCAGCCATAGTCTCTCTACGTTCTTGCTTCCAGGATTGGAAGACTGGGAGGATGAATTCAACCCAGAAAACACAGTGCTTTGTGAGGTGGCTTGGGAGGTGGCCACCAAAGTGGGTGGCATCTACACGGTGCTGCAGACAAAGGCGAGGGTGACAGGGAATGAATGGGGTGACAATTAGTATCTGGTGGGACCATACACACACAGAGCGCCATGTGAGGACACAGGAGCCCCTAACTCCTGATCTGAAGAGAACTCTGGATTCCATGAACAACAAGGACTGTAAGGTGTATTTTTGGCATTGACTGATTGAGGGTGGTCCCTGGTGGTGCTCCTGGATGTGGGGCCCTCAGTCTGGGCCATGGAGCACTGGAATGGTGAACTTTGGGAAACTTGCTATATCGGGGAACCCTGATAAGACCGTAAGGGTAATGGTGCTGTCCTGTTTGGCTTCCTTATCACTTGATTCCTGGGTGAGTTACTGGTCCAGAAAGAAAAAAAGTCATATGTGGTTGCCCACTTTCAGGAATGGTTGGCAAGCATTGGTCTGTGTCTGTGCTGTGCCTGGTGCTTGGTGCTTGTGGGTGGCAAACATCTTCACTACTCACTCCATGCTGCTGGAGCACTACCTGTGTGCTGGTGCTGTGGACTTCTATAACAACCTGGAGAATTTCAATGTAGACAAAGAAGCAGGTGAGAGGCAGATCTAACATCCGTATTGCATGGAACATGCAGCAGACCACTGTGTTCATGTCTTCACTATGGTGTCCCATATCACCGCGAATGAGGTTCAATACCTCCTGAAGAGGAAACCAGATATTGTGAGCCCCAGAGAACTGAATGTAAAGAAGTCCTCTGCTATGCATGTATTCCAGAGCCTTCATGCTCAGAGCAAAGCACGACTCCAGGAGTTTGTGCATGGCCATTTTTATCGGCTCCCAGATTTCAACCTAGACAAGATTTTGTATTTCTTTATGAGTTTTCCATCAAGTGTGCTGATATGTTCCTGGAGGCCTTGGTTTGGCTCAAGTATCTGCTCAGAGTTAATGGCAGTGAGAAAACAGTTGTTGCATTCATCATACTGGCTTGGACCAACAATTTCAACATGGAAACCCTGAAGGGCCAAGCTGTGCAGAAACAGCTATGGGACATAGCAAATACAGTCAAGGAGAAATTTGGGAGGAAACTCTACGAATCCTTATTAGTGGGGAGCTTCCCAGACATGAGTAAGATGTTGGACAAGGAGGACTTCACTATAATAAAAAAAGGCACCTTTGCCACACAGCGGCAGTCTTTCCCACCTGTGTGTACCCACAATATGCTAGATGACTTCTCAGACCCTATCTTGACCACCATTTGCCAAATTGATCCTTTCAACAGTAGTGCAGACCATATAAAGGTGATTTTTCACGGAGAGTTCCTTTCTTCTTCAAGCTCTATACTCCCCGTGGACTGTGAAGAGTTCGTCTGTGGCTATCACCTTGGGGTCTTCCCCTTCTATTATGAGCCCTGGGGCTACACATCAGTGGAGTGTATGGCCATGGACATCCCCAACATTTCTACTAACCTTCCCTCAGTTTACAATATTTACATTCTAGATCGGAGGTTCCGCAGCATGGATGATTCATGATCACTACTCACCTCCTTCCTGTACAGTTTCTGCCAGCAGAGCCAGTAACGGCGCTTCATCCAACAGAATTGCGCAGAACGATTGTCAAATTTGTTGGTTTGGAAGTATCTAGGCCGGTACTACATATCTGTGCACCACATGGCTCTGGCTAAGGCTTTTCCAGACCACTTCAGCTATGAGTCTGATGGGGTAGATGCAACCCAGGGACAACCACAGCCAGCCTCCATGCTCCCATCGCCCTCATTGTCTCTATACTTCAGCCCACATTAGAGTGAGAATGAGGGAGATCAAAAAGATGGATCTCTGGGGGAAGACAGTGAGCATAGTTATGATGAGAAGAGGCTGCCAAGGACTGCCAGAACATCCACAGGAGGAAGCAAGAGACACAACTTAGTGGACACTGGGCCGTCCAGCTCACTCAGCACAGCCACTGAGCCCCTGAGTCCTACCAGTTTGCTGTGCAAGGAGCACAACTAAGCACCTCCCACCCCATCCCAACCCCATTACCTGCCTGTTCTGTGCCCCTCTGGCAAAGGGCCTATGTTGATGGGAGGGTGCCTGAAACCCACTCCACACTCTGAGTAGCACTCCTACCCAGTGTGGTCCATAGGCCAACTCTGTTTCAGACACTCCAGCCCTTTGGCTTCAATATCGGAGTTTCTGCCCTCCAGCCACTTTGCCTTTCTTGGATTGCAGAATGCATTCTTTAACCCTCATGTGGAGTCTCCAGGCATAGACTGGGTCCAAGAGGCCAGGAATCTGCCATTGATTTTCACTGCCAGAAATTTTTGTTTTGTTTTGTTTTTCTTTTCTTTCCTTTTTTGGGGGGCAAGGGATTCTTTTTAGTTTACATTTCAAATGTTATCCCCTGTCCCGGTTTCCCATCCACAAACCTCCTATCCCATTCCCCCTTCCCTGCATCTATGAGGGTGTTTCCCCACTCACCCACCCACTCAGCCTTTCCTGCCTCCGTGCCCTGACATTAGCCTACACCGTGCTTCGAGACTTGGTAGGACCAAAGGCTTTTCCTCCCATTGGTGCTTTAACAAGTGCATCCTCTGCTACATATGCAGCTGGAGATATGGGTCTGTCTTCATATGTACTCTTTCGATGGCAGTTTAGTCCATGGGAGCTCTGGTTGGTTGGTATTGCTTTTATTATGGGGTTGCAAACCCCTTCAGCTCCTTCAATCCTTTCCCCAACTCCTCCAATGGGAACCCCGTTCTCAGTTCAATGGTAGACTGGGAGCAACCACCTCTACATTTCTCATGCTCTGACAAAACCGCTCATAAGACAGCTATATTAGGCTCCTGTTAGCTTGCACTTCTTGGCATCAGCAATATTGTCTGGGTTTGGTGAATGCCAGAGTTTTAAGGACACCTTGTCTGTTGGTTTCCAGGCTTCTTCATTTGACCCTATAATCATACCAAGTATGCCCGCGCCCTGGTACTACCTCATGTTAGAACCTGTGTGTTTTCCCTACAACTGAAACAGCCAAATTCAGAGTTAGAGCATTTCAATGACTAACAAAATTAAATACTAGCTGGTGAGGTAGTTCAGTTGGCAGATTGCTTGCTTAGCATGCTGGAAGCCCTGGGATCTAGCTCTAGAACCTCATAAACCTGGTGTGGCGAACCACATCTGTAATACCAGCACTCAGTAGGTAGAGGTCTAAGGATCAGGAGTTAAAGGTCATCCTCTACTATATAGGGAGTTCAAGGTCAAGCAGGGCAACATGAGAGACATTGTTTCAAAAACAAAGTAATGCTTAATGGTTCTCTGTTTCAATCCATGAGTAAGATGCCAGACATGCAGCAAGGTTGGTCTTCCTAGATATGTCCTGTTCATTTCCTAAAAAGACAATGCAGAGTTGAACCAGACACCTTTCTTCATTTGTCTGGACCAGACTGTAGTCTTTTCCTTGGTCCAGTGACCCCTCTAGGAAATGCCTCCATTGAAGGCAGCATGTTTGTCAACCCTACAACTGCTCAGCCCACTGTGAAATCACAAGGTTCTGGGTCCCAGTGGCTGAATCACCAGTCTTGTCACTGTGCTGCACTATGGTCCCCTTTCCTGAAACAAAACCAAGCTCATTTGCTTCTTAAAGCCCCTCAAGTACCTCAAGACCTTTCTGCCTGAAAACTTCATCCTGCCCCCCAGCTTCAGTAAATAGGCAGACCCACCCTCATCTGTGCTGTGTCTGTCCTAGTGCCTTGGTTTGCATTTGGGAGGAGAATGGAATGTATGTGATTGGAGACTGTCCAGAGTTGAAAAAAATACACCTGTATTTAAGAATGCCATAAAAGGGGTTGGGGATTTAGCTCAGTGGTAGAGCGCTTGCTTAGCAAGCGCAAGGCCCTGGGTTCGGTCCCCAGCTCCGAAAAAAAAAAAAAAAAAGAATGCCATAAAAATATGGGGCACTATGAGAAGAACAAATCTAAGGAATAATTATAAATCTGTAAGAATAAATCTATAGTAATAAAGGAAGGAAAAGAAATCCAGGTCATAGGCATAGAAAGTATTTTAATCCAAAACCAAATATTAAATGAAAACTTCCCTGGGGTTGGGGATTTAGCTCAGTGGTACAGCGCTTGCCTACAAAGCGCAAGGCCCTGGGTTCAGTCCTCAGCTCCAAAAAAAAAAAAAAAAAAACAAAGAAAGAAAGAAAACTTCCCTAACCTAAAGAAGGAGATGGTTATGAAGTTAAAAAGAGTGTGTAGATCAACAAGTATTAGAACCAGTAAAGAAAGCAACCTCAGCATGTAATAACAAAAACATTGGATGTACTGAATATAGAAAAGATATTAAAAGATGTGTAGCATATAATGGTAGACCTATTATAATCACTCATGTCTTGTCAGTGGGAGCTCTAAAATCCATAAGGTCCTGGACAGAAGTGCCACACACTTTACAAGACCATAGATGCTAGCCCAGCAAAATTTTCAATGATTATAGAGGCAAGAAAATAAGATCTTTCATAAGGCCAAATTTAAACAACATCTTTCTACAAATTCACCCCTACAGAAGGTGCTAAAAGGAAAACTCCAATCTAAGAAGGTTAACTATATCCATGAAAACACAGATAAATAATGTCACACCAGCAAAATCAAAACAAAAACAGTCAACACCATTACCAATACCACCACCACCAACAACAAAAGCATGCCAACAAGAATCAACAATCATTGATACTTTCCAATATTAATGGTCTCAATTTCCCAATGAATAGATATGAACAAACATAATGGATGAAAAATAGGATCTATTATTCTGTTATATGTGAGAAAAATACTTTAATATCAAGAATAAATATCTTCTCAGTGTAAAATGATGGAAAATAGTATTTCAAATAAATGAACCTAAGAAGCCAGTGGGTGTAGCCATTTCAGTATCTGACAAATAGACTTCAAACCAAAACTAATAAGAAGAGAGAGGAAAGGATACTACATACTCATAAGGAAATATCTGCCAAGAGGACATTGCAATTCTTAGCATTTATGCATCAAACACAGAGGCAACAGTCTTTAAAAGAAACACTATTACAGCTTAAATCATATACTCATCTTCACAAAACATTAATGGGAGACTTTAGTAACACTCTTGGTCTTGCCAAATAGACAGGTCTTCCACATCAGAACTAAATAGAGAAATGTTAGAGATGACTAGCATTATGATCCAAATGGACTTAACAGATATTTACTGCATATTTCATTTACACATGCAAGCACACACACACACACACACACACACACACACATTCTCATGCACATGCACGCATATACATACTTGTACACAAAAATATTTACTTCTCAACACCACATGAACTTTTTACAAAACTTAACATATTCATACAAAATGCATGTCTGAACAGATACAAGAAAATTAAAATAACTTCCTGCATCCTATCCTATTAAAGCTGGATATCAACAACTACAGAAATAACAGAAAGCTTATAAACTCATGGATACCAAACAATTCACTACTGAATGAAAATCAGTTAATACAGGAATTAATTAAAGACATTCTAGAATGGAATGAAAATGAATAAACAATGCAACCAAATTTTAGAAATCAGTGAATGCTGCTTTAAGGGGCAAGTTTATAGCAATAAATGTCTACCTAAAAAAAATGGAAAGATCTTATGCTAGTAACATAACAGCAAAACTGAAAACTCCAGAACAAAAAGAAACCATAGCCAAAAGGAGTAGAAGTCAAGCAAATAATCCTGGGGCTGAAGTAAAACATAGAAACAGCAAACAAACAACTTGAAAGGAATGAGTTGGCCTGAGCCAGCCTGACTCTAGCAGTTTAGAAGACCAGCCCTGGGTTTCTATTTCCCAGAACTGGGCAAGTCAGTTACTGGAACAACTACAAGCTTATATCAAAGAGATACCCCTTTTCAGCTTGTGAAAATACAGTTGGCCCAACATGTGGGCAAGAGGTCAAGAGCTAACCTTCTTTGGCATGAAGCAAGAAGAGTTAGCATGAATCATAGCATCACCAGAGCCCAGAGACAGAACCAGCAATCATGATACAGATTACCTACCCCTCCCTGATGTTCCTCCTCCCTTTCTTTTTCTTTTTCTTCTTATCATCCTATCAAAAGTGATCTATAGATTCAATGTAATCATCAAGAAAATTCTTTACAGATCCTGAAAGGACAACTCTCAACTTCATATAGTAATATAAAAAACACAGAATAGCTAAAAATAATACTAAATTGAGAAAGAACTCTTGAAGGTATCACCATCCCTGACCTCAAGATGTACTCTAGAGCTGTAGTCATTCAAATAGCATTGTATTGGCACAAAAAGAGAAATGCTGATCAATGGAATTAGATTTAAGATCCAGATACAAATCCATGTACTTATCAGTACATAATTTATAGTAAAGAAGCTGGAAATATACTTCAGAAAACAGACAGCATCTTCAACAAATGGTGTTGGTCAAACTGAATGTCTGCATGTAGAACAGTGCAAATTGATCAATACTTCTAAACCTGCACAAGGCACAACTTAAGAAGGAGCAACAACATAAAATGAGATATATTCAACCTGATAGAAGTAAAGGAGAGGAATAGTCTTATCCTCATTGGCACAGGAACAAAACTCTTGAGTAGTGCACCATTGGCACAGGCACTAAGATCAGAAATTAATAAATAGGGTCTCAAAAAACTGAGACATTTCTGCATGGCAAAGGACACTGTTTTTAGGACAAAGCACCAACAAAGGAATGGCAAAAGATTTCTACCAACTATACATCCAACAAAGGACTTATATACAAACTACAAAAAGAACTCAAAAAATTAGATATCAAAAAAACAAGTAACCCTATTTAAAAATACAATATAGATCTAAACAGATAATTCTAACAGAGGAATCTTAAGTGGTTGAGAAACACTTAAAAATATTCAACATTCTTAGTTTGCTGAATATATATAAAACATATTTTATTTGTTCTTTTATATTAGATATTTTCTTTCTTTATATTATATTTATTTACATTTATATTTCCAGTTTTCCTTCTGGAAACTTCCTATCCCATCCCCTACACCCTGCCTCCATGAGGATGCTGCCCCACTCAACTACCCACTCTCTCCTGCCTCCAGCATTCCCCTATACTGGAGCATCCAGCTTTTACAGGACCAAGGGCCTCTCCTCCCATTGATGTCAAGTAAGGCCATGCTCTGCTACATATGCGGCTGGAGCCATGAGTTGCCCAAGTGTACTCTTTGGATGATGGTTTAGTCCCTAGGAGCTCTGGGGTGTTTGGTTGGTTGATATTGTTGTTCTTCCTATGGGGTTGCAAAACCCCTGTGCTACCTCAGTACTTTCTCTGACTTCTCCTTTAGCAACCCTGTTCTCAATCCAATGATTTGCTGCGAGCATCTGCCTCTGTATTTGTCAGGTGCTGGCAGAGCCTCTCAGGAGACAGCTATATCAGGCTCCTGTCAGCATTTACCTCTTGGCATCCCCAATATTGACTGGGTTTGGTGACTGCATGTGGGACAGATCCACAGGTGGGGCCATCTCTGGATGGCCTTTCCTTCATTCTCTGCTCCACACTTTCTCTCCTGTATTTCATCTTGTGAGTAGTTTACTCCCCCTTCTAAGAAGTACTGAAACATCCACACTTTTGTCTTTCTTCTTCTTGAGCTTCATATGGTCTGTAATTGTATCTTTATATATTTATATGTAAAATTCATCCATGATTTTCTTGTTTGTGATGTTTACTACTTCCATTTTTCACCTTTTATGTGGCTACTTTAATTTGTTTGAATGCTCTACTTCCAATATGTCAATAAATCACAAATTGAATATTCATTCTGTTGGAAGATTATTTAATTGTTATCCATTTGCTACAAAAACAGCCCACTACAACTATAATGTATATGTGAAATATTGAAACACTGAGGTTTGGATATTAATAGACACTACAAAATTTAATAGATAATATCAAAGTAATTTCTGCATTTGGGAAAACAATCTTATCAACACAGCAAAAGAGATTTATTTTCTACATAAAACATAATGGTATAAGTCTTAATTTTAATTGTATCTACTTACTTAGTTTTTAAATAATAGCATTTTAATTTTAGTTTTGCATATTCCCACCAATGTCAGGGTTAAGAAATGTTCCAATGTTTACAGGATTTTAGATATTCTCACTTGAGTGTGCCCATTCTAGATAATTCATATTTTGTTATTGTTTTTTCTTTATTCATAGCCTAGAGTAGTCCTGATTATGTACTCTCTGACTCAGCCTGCCATAGGTACTATTTTTCCAGTGTAAATTTCTGAATTAGATGGGCAAAAATCATATAAACAAATAAAAACTAGAAATAAAAGTAAACAGAACATCTTATGCTTTGTACTGGAATATAATTAAATTTGTAGATATCACCCCTCAAAAGTTACAACTTTGTCTTCTGAAACGTGAAGAAATAAATTTTGAATTAAGGTTTGCAACATCAATCATGGAAGAAAAAACTAGTGATGAATTGATATTTTGATAATACTGTTGGTGGTAACCATTAACAACCATTCTACAAATATAGTTTTATTATAGACGATAACAAAATTTTTATTTAGACTTGAAAACCATTGACATGGACCTCTTTCTTATGGCCAATTTTGGGGTTCGACTCCTGCTTTTCTGGTAAAAATAGAAAGTCAAAATTCCAGGTTATCCTTATGCACCTAGCTCTGTACTTTATAGGAATTTATTTTATAAACACAGGTCATATCACTTGGTAACTCCAACTATTTTTAGCAGACATTCCACAGTCTGGTATGTCCACATAATTTAGACTGCACTTTCACCAGAAGCTTGTTAGCCTCTTCAGGGAACCCAGTACTGCCAAATCACAGCTTTTCTTCATGATCCATTAAATCCTAGGCTTTCCACTGCAACTGATATCTCTCCAATTGACTCTCACAGTGGCAAACCTTAACTACTTTTCATAATTTTTTTAGTTATATTGTTTATTTTGCTGATAAAGTCATTACCGTGTGGGAATCTATGACACATTATCTAATTTGACTGCCATCTTGAGAAGCAGCATTAGTACTTTTGGACCAGAGTTACCATGTCCTAACCCAGTGGAGACACTCCCTTAAAGATGTCACCTCAATGATACTTCTCTTAATCACAGCTGATCTTTCAGCACAGATAAACATACCAATTGTCTCAGTACAGCAAAGACTTCATTGCAGTGGTTTGGTTTCTTACTAATCACATACCAGTCTTTACCCCAGTTGACCAGAAACCAAATATGCTTCTTTCAAAAATAATAATCAGCTTCCTGGTTGCTGCCGCCGCAGAGAGCCCGTGGGCAGCACCCCGCGAGCAAACTTGAGCCTCGGAACCACAGGTAAGACCAACTTGTCTGTTGCAAGAAGGCTGCCTGGTGAAATCGGGACACACAGAGGCAGAATTCCTCTAGGACCGGGCACATCCTGTGTTTACCGGGAGTCCCACACCTGCGGATCCCGGCCCGCAGCAGCTGTCTACTCCCAGACCCCGTGGGAAAGAGACCTCACCGCCTAGTCAGGTGGGCACTCCTGAGGCTGCATAAGCTCCCGGAAGGGGCGGCACAGGTCTTCCTGGTTGCTGCTACCGCAAAGAGCCCATGGGCAGCACCCCGCGAGCGAACTTGAGCCTCGGGACCACAGGTAAGACCAACTTTTCTGCTGCAAGAAAGCTGCCTGGTGAACTCAAGACACAGGCCCACAGGAACAGCTGAAGACCTGTAGAGAGGAAAAACTACACGACCGAAAGCAGAACACTCTGTCCCCATAACTGGCTGAAAGAAAACAGGAAAACAGGTCTACAGCACTCCTGACACACAGGCTTATAGGACAGTCTAGCCACTGTCAGAAATAGCAGAACAAAGTAACACTAGAGATAATCTGATGGCGAGAGGCAAGCGCAGGAACACAAGCAACAGAAACCAAGACTACATGGCATCATCGGAGCCCAATTCTCCCACCAAAACAAACATGGAATATCCAAACACACCAGAAAAGCAAGATCTAGTTTCAAAATCATATTTGATCATGATGCTGGAGGACTTCAAGAAAGACGTGAAGAACTCCCTTAGGGAAACACAGGAAAACATTAATAAACAAGTAGAAGCCTACAGAGAGGAATCGCAAAAATCCCTGAAAGAATCGCAGAAATCCCTGAAAGAATTCCAGGAAAACACAATCAAACAGTTGAAGGAATTAAAAATGGAAATAGAAGCAATCAAGAAAGAACACATGGAAGCAACCCTGGATATAGAAAACCAAAAGAAGAGACAAGGAGCTGTAGATACAAGCTTCACCAACAGAATACAAGAGATGGAAGAGAGAATCTCAGGAGCAGAAGATTCCATAGAAATCATTGACTCAACTGTCAAAGATAATGTAAAGCAGAAAAAGCTACTTGTCCAAAACATACAGGAAATCCAGGACTCAATGAGAAGATCAAACCTAAGGATAATAGGTATAGAAGAGAGTGAAGACTCCCAGCTCAAAGGACCAGTAAATATCTTAACAAAATGATAGAAGAAAACTTCCCTAACCTAAAAGAAGAGATACCCATAGACATACAAGAAGCCTAAAGAACTCCAAATAGATTGGACCAGAAAAGAAACACCTCCTGTCACATAATAGTCAAAACACCAAATGCACAAAATAAAGAAAGAATATTAAAAGCAGTAAGGGAAAAAGGTCAAGTAACATATAAAGGCAGAGCTATCAGAATCACACCAGACTTTTCGCCAGAGACTATGAAAGCCAGAAGATCCTGGACTGATGTTATACAGACCCCAAGAGAACACAAATGCCAGCCCAGATTACTGTATCCAGCAAAACTCTCAATTAACATTGATGGAGAAACCAAGATATTCCATGACAAAACCAAATTTACACAATATCATTCTACAAATCCAGCACTACAAAGGATAATAAATGGTAAAGCCCATCATAAGGAGGCAAGCTATACCCTAGAAGAGGCAAGAAACTAATCGTCTTGGCAACAAAACAAAGAGAATGAAAGCACACAAACATAACCTCACATCCAAATATGAATATAACAGGAAGCAATAATCACTATTCCTTAATATCTCTCAACATCAATGGCCTCAACTTCCCAATAAAAAGAAATAGATTAACAAACTGGATACGCAACGAGGACCCTGCATTCTGCTGCCTACAGGAAACACACCTCAGAGACAAAGACAGACACTACCTCAGAGTGAAAGGCTGGAAAACAACTTTCCAAGCAAATGGTCAGAAGAAGCAAGCTGGAGTAGCCATTCTAATATCAAATAAAATCAATTCTCAACTAAAAGTCATCAAAAAAGATAAGGAAGGACACTTCATATTCATCAAAGGAAAAATCCACCAAGATGAACTCTCAATCCTAAATATCTATGCCCCAAATACAAGGGCACCTACATACGTAAAAGAAACCTTACTAAAGCTCAAAACACATATTGCACCTCACACAATAATAGTGGGAGATTTCAACACCCCACTCTCATCAATGGACAGATCATGGAAACAAAAATTAAACAGTGATGTCGACAGACTAAGAGAAGTCATGAGCCAAATGGACTTAATGGATATTTATAGAACATTCTATCCTAAAGCAAAAGGATATACCTTCTTCTCAGCTACTCATGGTACTTTCTCCAAAATTGACCATATAACTGGTCAAAAAACGGGCCTCAACAGGTACAGAAAGATAGAAATAATCCCATGTGTGCTATCGGACCACCACGGCCTAAAACTGGTCTTCAGTAACAATAAGGGAAGAATGCCCACATATACGTGGAAATTGAACAATGCTCTACTCAATGATAACCTGGTCAAGGAAGAAATAAAGAAAGAAATTAAAAACTTTTTAGAATTTAATGAAAATGAAGGTACAACATACGCAAACTTATGGGACACAATGAAAGCTGTGCTAAGAGGAAAACTCATAGCGCTGAGTGCCTGCAGAAAGAAACAGGAAAGAGCATATGTCAGCAGCTTGACAGCACACTTAAAAGCTCTAGAACAAAAAGAAGCAAATACACCCAGGAGGAGTAGAAGGCAGGAAATAATCAAACTCAGAGCTGAAATCAACCAAGTAGAAACAAAAAGAACTATAGAAAGAATCAACAGAACCAAAAGTTGGTTCTTTGAGAAAATCAACAAGATAGATAAACCCTTAGCCATACTAACGAGAGGATACAGAGAGTGCGTCCAAATTAACAAAATCAGAAACGAAAAGGGAGACATAACTACAGATTCAGAGGAAATTCAAAAAATCATCATATCTTATTATAAAAAACTATATTCAACAAAACTTAAAAATCTTTAGGAAATGGACAATTTCCTAGACAGATACCAGGTACCGAAGTTAAATCAGGAACAGATAAACCAGTTAAACAACCCCATAACTCCTAAGGAAATAGAAGCAGTCATTAAAGGTCTCCCAACCAAAAAGAGCCCAGGTCCAGACAGGTTTAGTGCAGAATTCTATCAAACCTTCATAGAAGACCTCATACCAATATTATCCAAACTATTCCACAAAATTGAAACAGATGGATCACTACCGAATACCTTCTACAAAGACACAATTACACTTATACCTAATCCACACAAAGACACAACAAAGAAAGAGAACTTCAGACCAATTTCCCTTATGAATATCGACGCAAAAATACTCAACAAAATTCTGGCAAACCGAATTCAAGAGCACATCAAAACAATCATCCACCGTGATCAAGTAGGCATCATCCCAGGCATGCAGGGATGGTTTTATATACGGAAAACCATCAAAGTGTTCCATTATATAAAAAAACTGAAAGAACAGAACCACATGATAATTTCATTAGATGCTGAGAAAGCATTTGACAAAATTCAACACCCCTTCATGATAAAAGTCCTGGAAAGAATAGGAATTCAAGGCCCATTCCTAAACATAGTAAAAGCCATATACAGCAAACCAGTTGCTAACATTAAACTAAATGGAGAGAAACTTGAAGCAATCCCACTAAAATCAGGGACTAGACAAGGCTGCCCACTCTCTCCCTACTTATTCAATGTAGTTCTTGAAGTTCTAGCCAGAGCAATCAGACAACAAAAGGAGATCAAGGGGATACAGATCGGAAAAGAAGAGGTCAAAATATCACTATTTGCAGATGATATGATAGTATATTTAAGTGATCCCAAAAGTTCCACCAGAGAAGTACTAAAGCTGATAAACAACTTCACCAATGTGGCTGGGTATAAAATTAACTCAAATAAATCAGTTGCCTTCCTCTATATAGAAGAGAAACAAGCCGAGAAAGAAATTAGGGAAACAAAACCCTTCATAATAGACCCAAATAATATAAAGTACCTAGGTGTGACTTTAACCAAGCAAGTAAAAGATCTGTACAATAAGAACTTCAAGACACTGAAGAAAGAAACTGAAGAAGACCTCAGAAGATGGAAAGATCTCCCATGCTCATGGATTGGCAGGATTAATATAGTAAAAATGGCCATTTTACCAAAAGCAATCTACAGATTCAATGCAATCCCCATCAAAATACCAATCCAATTCTTCAAAGAGTTAGACAGAACAATTTGCAAATTCATCTGGAATAACAAAAAACCCAGGATAGCTAAAGCTATCCTCAACAATGAAAGGACTTCAGGGGGAATCACTATCCCTGAACTCAAGCAGTATTACAGAGCAATAGTGATAAAAACTGCATGGTATTGGTACAGAGACAGACAGATAGACCAATGGAACAGAATTGAAGACCCAGAAATGAACCCACACACCTATGAGCACTTTGTTTTTGACAAAGGAGCCAAAACCATCAAATGGAAAAAAAGACAGCATTTTCAGCAAATGGTGCTGGTTCAACTGGAGGTCAACATGTAGAAGAATGCAGATCGATCCATGCTTATCACCCTGTACAAAGCTTAAGTCCAAGTGGATCAAGGACCTCCACATCAAACCAGACACACTCAAACTAATAGAAGAAAAACTAGGGAAGCATCTGGAACACATGGGCACTGGAAAAAATTTCCTGAACAAAACACCAATGGCTTACGCTCTAAGATCAAGAATCGACAAATGGGATCTCATAAAACTGCAAAGCTTCTGTAAGGCAAAGGACACTGTGGTTAGGACAAAACGGCAACCAACAGATTGGGAAAAGATCTTTACCAATCCTACAACAGATAGAGGCCTTATATCCAAAATATACAAAGAACTCAAGAAGTTAGACCGCAGGGAAACAAATAACCCTATTAAAAAATGGGGTTCAGAGCTAAACAAAGAATTCACAGCTGAGGAATGCCGAGTGGCTGAGAAACACCTAAAGAAATGTTCAACATCTTTAGTCATAAGGGAAATGCAAATCAAAACAACCCTGAGATTTCACCTCACACCAGTGAGAATGGCTAAGATCAAAAACTCACGTGACAGCAGATGCTGGCGAGGATGTGGAGAAAGAGGAACACTCCTCCATTGTTGGTGGGATTGCAGACTGGTAAAACCATTCTGGAAATCAGTCTGGAGGTTCCTCAGAAAATTGGACATTGAACTGCCTTAGGATCCAGCTATACCACTCTTGGGCATATACCCAAAAGATGCCTCAACATATAAAAGAGACACGTGCTCCACTATGTTCATTGCAGCCTTATTTATAATAGCCAGAAACTGGAAAGAACCCAGATGCCCTTCAACAGAGGAATGGATACAGAAAATGTGGTACATCTACACAATGGAATATTACTCAGCTATCAAAAACAACGAGTTTATGAAATTCTTAGGCAAATGGTTGGAACTGGAAAATATCATCCTGAGTGAGCTAACCCAATCACAGAAAGACATACATGGCATGCACTCATTGATAAGTGGCTATTAGCCCAAATTCTTGAATTACCCTAGATCCCTAGAACAAACGAAACTCAAGAGGGATGATCACAATGTGAATGCTTCTCTCCTTCTTTAAATGAGGAAAAAGAATACCCTTGGCAGGGAAGGGAGAGGCAAAGATTAAAACAGAGACTGAAGGAACACCCATTCAGAGCCTGCCCCACATGTGGTCCATACAAATACAGCCACCCAATTAGACAAGATGGATGAAGCAAAGAAGTGCAGACCGACAGGAGCCGGATGTAGATCGCTCCTGAGAGACACAGCCAGAATACAGCAAATACAGAGGCGAATGCCAGCAGCAAACCACTGAACTGAGAGTAGGTCCCCCGTTGAAGGAATCAGAGAAAGATCTGGAAGAGCTTGAAGGGGCTCGAGACCCCATATGTACAACAATGTCAAGCAACCAGAGCTTCCAGGGACTAAGCCACTACCTAAAGACTATACATGGACTGACCCTGGACTCTGACCCCATAGGTAGCAATGAATAGCCTAGTAAGAGCACCAGTGGAAGGGGAAGCCCTGGGTCCTGCTAAGACTGAACCCCCAGTGAACTAGACTATGGGGAGGAGGGTGGCAATGGGGAGAGGGTTGGGAGGGGAACACCCATAAGGAAGGGGAGGGGGAGGGCGATGTTTGCCTGGAAACCGGGAAAGGGAATAACCCTCGAAATATATATAGGAAATACTCAAGTTAATAAAAAAAATAATAATCAACATTTTTGCCAGCATGCACTGTCACTTGTACCTATGTTCTTAGCCTTTCTGACAAGTGTAAAATGGATTTGCATTTCTCAGATGGCTAAGATGTTGACTATTTCTTTAGTTGCTTCCTGGTGGTTTGAGATTCCTCTGTTGAGAATTTTATGCTTAGGTATCTACCCCATTTTTTAAATTGAAGTATTTGGTTTGTTGATGTCTATATTCTTGAGTTCTTTATACATTTTTGGATATCATCCTTCTATCAGATGTGGGGTTGGAAATGATGCTTTCCCACTGTGACAGTTGCTATTTTGTTCTTTTGATTGTTTTGTTTCCCTATACAGAAGAGGTTTACTTGAATGAGCCCCATTTATTAGTTGTTGATCTTTGTTCTTGGTTGACTGATGCTCTATTTAAGAACTTGTCTCCTATACCAATGTGTTCAAGAATATTACCCACCCCCCCCATTTTCTCTCCTATTGAGTGACTGTTTATGATTTTATGTTGAGGTCTTGGTCCACTTGTACCTGAGTATTTTGCAGGATAAGGGTGGATCTATTTGCATTCGTCTACATGCAGACATCCAGTTAAATGAGCACTATTTGTTGAAGATGCGTTCTTCTTTCCATTGTATTTTTCTGGCTTCTTTATCTAAAATCGGGACCCCATAGGTATGTATATTTACTTTTGGTTCTTCAATTTAATTCCACAGCTCAACCTATCTGTTTTATGTGAATACCATGTGGTTTTTATTAGCATTTCTCTATAGCACATTTTGATATCAGGGATGGATATACTTTCCAAGTTCTTTTATTGTACAGGATTGATGTAGCTCTCCTGGGCCTTTTCCTTTTTCTGTATGAAATTGACTATTGTTCTTTCAAATTCCTTAAAGAATTGTGTTATAATTTTCAAGGGAATTGCACTGAATTTGTAAATTGCTTTTGGTAATATGGCCATTTTTACCTATGTTAATTGAACTAATCCATGAGGTTGGAAGATCTTTTCATCCCATGATATCATCTTTTATTTCACTCTTCAGAGACTTGACATTCTTGCTGTACTGGTCTTTTCCCTTTCTTGGTTAGAATTACATCATGATATTTCACTTTATTTGTTGCTATTGTGAAGGGTTTTTTTTTCTTGATTCCTTTTCAACACATTTACCATTTGTCTGTAAGAGAGCTACAGACTTTTTTTTTTAGTTAACATTGTATCTAGCCACTTTGTTGAAAGAGTTTATCAGCTGTAAGATTCCTTTGGTAGACTTATTGGATTCACTTATGTATATTATGATATCATCTGCAAACAGTGATAGTTTGACTTCATCCTTTCCAGTTTGTATCTCCTTGATCTCCTATAATTGTCTTATTGCTCTAGGTAAAACTTCAAATACTATAAGGAATAGACTTGGAAAGAATTGACAGCCTTGTCTTATCCATGATTCTAGTAAGATTGCTTTAAAGGATAACCATGCCACAGAAGCCAAGTAACAAGGAGGGTACAAGGTGGTGATATGTCAATTCCACTGAAAAGGGGAAACAGAATAAGACATTGAGTTACATTGGAAAGGGGACTGGATAGGAATGTGAGTGGGAATGGGAACATGAGAGATCAGGTGCAGAGAGGATAGAAATAGAGAGTTCTGAGAGAGACAACTTGAATTGGGAGACATCTCTGGAATGTGCTAGAAACAGAGTGATAGAAACTCCCAGGAACCAATAAATGTGACTCTAGCTAACATGCTTGGCAATGGGAAATACATAGCCTGAATGGGCCATCCCTAGTAACTAGGCAAGAAAGACTACTGATAGCAGGATTGAGATAAAAGCCTAGACCTACAATTTGTCTTGCCTGATGATGTGCTAGTAGTGGACAACCAATGTCTGGTTCAACTCGAGACCCATACCATGAGCGGGAGGCCTTCCTGATACTTCACTGGGTGCCAAAAACCAAAGGCTGAATAGTGTGGAAACTCACAATAGAAACAAACATGAATGCCAAATAAATAAATAAGTCAGTGAAATGTTTGCTAATGATATTTTGTTGCACTCATAGATTTACATCTATTCCAATTGTCATCAAAAATGCTTCACCCAGCCACTGATGGAAATTGATGCAAAGACCCACGGTCAAGCATTAGGCAGGGCTTCAGGAAGTCTGTGAAAGGAGAAGAGGAAGCATTATAGAAGCCAGAGGATTCAAGGACACCATAAGAAAACCCATAGGATCAACTAAATGTAGCCTACATGGGACTAATCTAGGCTCTTCACATATATGTTGTAGTTGTAGCTTGATCTCTGTGGGAGCTGTATTGGATTTGGGCCTGGTTGCTTTGTCACTGTGTGGCACAAGAAGTTTACATTCACAGAATGTTGTCAGCCTGAACAAGACCCTTCTGGGTCTCCAACAAGGTTTGACCCCTGCTGAGCCCTGCCCTTGCATGTGGAAGCCTTTTGTCCCCAACTGGGAGCAGTCTGGCCAGGTACTTCTCACCTGAGTCAGAATTAGGCTGGCCTTCCTGGTTATTTCCCTAATTTATTCAGGCCACATAGTCGGTCCTTTGTTTTGAAGTCTCAGCCAGGGTTCCCCACTGTGCTTGACAGATACCTGCTAAGTGGTGTTCTTTGGATATATAGTTTGGTCAATAAAGAAACCAGAAGCTCTCTTCCTCTTCTGGCTTGACACGAATAACCTGTGTGTGTGTGTGCTTCTTTCATCCCGCAGGCTTTCGCCCGATTCTCGGTACCGTGTCGGTGCTGGCGCCGACAGATCTCATTGTGCAGCTCCTAACAGTTGGAACAGGAGGTGTTTCTGACTCTGTTGCCTGCCTTTGGGACCCCTTTGCCCTGCTGGGCTGCTTTGTCTAGCATAAGTAGAAATGGAGGTACCTAGTCTTATTGTAACTTCATATAGTAGTTGGCATCCATTAAGACAGGCTGTCTTCAGAATAGAAATGAGAGAAGTGAAGGTGGGGAAGGTGAGGTGAGAGAGCTGGACTGGGAGGAAAGTATGGAGGAAAAATTAGTTGGGATACAAAATAAAATTAAAACATTATAATTAAAAATATTGCCAATGGTCAAAATGGAGTTTTTGAAGCATTCTATGATTTTTTTTCTGAAACATCACAATCCATACCTCCATCATCTATATTTCTCTCACAGTTTTTGTCTTCTAAGCTCTCACCGCGCAGTCAATTAAGCTTTGAACACTCATTAGCATTTACAGCCTAATGCTCAAAGCATCTTTTTGTTTGACCAGCCTCTTTGGCAGACATCTACCTGCCCCTGCTTTGGTATTAAACAGGCACACTGTTCCTTGGCCCCAAATAAAAACTGGGTCAGGGCCATTCCGTTTAAAAGTAAGAGGGTCCTTCCACATGACTATGGCATAAGTTTTATTTGTTTCTGGGTGCCAGAGACAATCAGCGGCAGATTTCCCATAAGCATCTAAATTTTAAAAATTAAGAACAAATAATTCATGATGAAGAATACTTTGGCGGGATCCTTTTATGAGGTACAGGTCACGTCTTTTTAACTTGAGGAGAGTGGTTTTGAGAGTTTGGTGAGTACGTTCAACAATGCACTGGTCGTGAGGATTATAAAACATGCTAGTAAAATGTTTAATCTGTAGTCGGTGGCAAAACTCTCGAAATTTTTTTCCTATATAATCAGGACCATTGTCTGATTTTATAACCTTAGGTTTTACCCACAACGGAAAGGCAATTTAACAGAGGTCCTATCCTATGCTTCCTGTGGTTGCTCGATGGAGGGATGCAGCTCTTGGGTTATTTGAGTCTGAGGGTTGGGTATTTGGGGGACAAACCTGATGCCCCAGGGGTTCATCTCCAGTTTGGGCCAGTCACTGGCCCCTCTGGGAGTTTCCCTGCCTTGGAGGCAAGCTGTTACCTTGGGCATCCGGTTCAGAGTAGCACTCAGAAGCCAAATGTCTGCCTTCCTTGTATCAAGGACATGGGGAGGAGGGAGGCATGCGTTCAGCCCTTGGGGCCCTGCATTCTCTGGAGAAATGGCCTGGTTGTTTGGAATTGAAGCAAGTCTTTGGGCAACTATCCAGGGTAAAGTCTTTAAGGGCAGCTCCGATGGCTAGGCCGATAGTATGAGCTGAACCGATGCTTGCACAGAGTTTGATATAGCCTGAAATGTCCTTGCCATACAGTGGGACCATATGGCAGCTTGACAGGCAGGGTTTGTGTTTTCGAAAGCAAGATGTTTAATGAATTCACTTTCATTTTCATTTCGGCTGACAAGCCTTTCAGCTGCATCCGTGAGGCGACTGATGAGACTTTTATAGGGCTCATTGGAACTTTATCATATTTAGGCCAGGGAAGTAGTCACTGACCTCGTAGGTGGGGGCTATTTTCAGGCTTTAAGACCAGTCTTTTGTATCTGAGCTAAGAGGTCAGGAGGAAACTTAGTGTCATAAGGGCTGTGACATAGACAGCCCTTGGACCAATCATAAAACTAGATTTCAGTATCTTCATAATATTGATTTTCTTGACCTTGTAAATCATATTGTTGGCATAACATCATTTGTAATAGACATCAAGTGTACCCTCGCACTTACGATCTGGGAACCTATCTAGATGGAACCCAGGCCAAACATGAAATTCTTGTTTCTAAATCTCACTCCTCAAGTGAGCATTACAGCAACCCCCGCCCCAGTCATGTCTCTGATGTATCCACTTACCTGAATTGTAGGTCCAGGTTGCTTTTTGAAGATCTGAGTGTCCCCTCTAGGTCCCAGCTCCCTAACCCAACATCTAGTACTCGGCTGGTGAAGGCTGAGACTTGACGGCTGTCGGGATGGTCAGCAGCAGCACCAGGTACAGTCCTTTCCAGAGAGGTTTGAGTGTCTGGGCTCTGTGTTGTTGTCTGTAGCCGAGTCTCCAACCTGTAACTGGTGAGATGTGTCAGGGGTCCCCGGGGTATAGGCTGCTGCCAGCTGTGGCCAGATTTCTTTCTGTATCACCTGTAGGTTTTTTAACCTGGCATACAAATCATTATTGTTATGACATATTGATTTAGTAACATTGTATAATACAGTCAGAGGAGCTGAGGCCCCATATAAGATCTCAAAGTGAAGGCTGAATCTATAAGGGATATTTCTTGCTCTGAAGAGAGCAAGAGGGAAGGAGTGCCACCCAGTCTGCGCCAGTCTCCATGGTCAATTTGGTCAGGGTCTCTTTTAGAGTTCTATTTATTCTTTCTACCTGTCCTGAACTTTGAGGTCTGCAGATGAAATGTAACTTCCAATCGACCTCTAAATACCTGGCCACACCCTGGCTTACCTTGGCAATGAAAGCAGGGTCGTTGTCTGATCTGATTACCTTGGGCACTCCAAATCGGGGGAAGATTTCTTCCAGTATCTTCTTGATGACTACTGAGGCTGTCTTTTGCTTGGTTGGGAAAGCTTCTATCTATTCCTGAAAAGGTATCTACAAGCACTAGGAGATACTTGTAACCATATTTTCCTGGTTTTATCTCATTGAAGTTTATTTTGACTTTTCACTAAACTCTCTAGGTCTCTTTCCCCTGTTTGCTTGCTAAGAATTCACTTGTTGACATACCTTACACTTTTCTCCTGTCTCTATTATGTATATCTTAACTACTTGGATAAACTTCTTATCCCCTAAATGAGTTCATTTGTGTGTTTGCAAAGTGAGTCTTTTGTTTGTTCTCTGAGGAATATAGCTTTCCCCTCAAATGTGCCATTGTCCTTCCTCTTCTAAGCAATTTGGGCCCTTTCTTCTGTTGTACATTCTAAGTGAGGCCCAATCCCACTTCCCTTAGTCCCTTAGTCCAATACCAGTTCCCAGTGGCTGTCTTTTGCAGGCCTGCAACCAGAATAGGCTCCTGCATAGCCCTTTCTCCAGCCACTTGACCTGCTTTGTTATTGCCCCATGCCACTGAATCCCTTCCCTCCTGGTGTCCTGGGCAAAGAATAATACTTACAGTTGCTGGCTTCATCAGGGCATCCGAGAGATGGCAAAGGCATCTGTGCTGATGTGCTGAGGTAGAGGTTTCTCCATCCCAGATGACATTGGTGTTGTCCACAATGGCAGCACCCACTCATCGCTGACCTTCACGAAGAGAACTGTTCCCATCTGTAGACAAGGTAGCCTCGGCTTTCAGCAGGGGTGGATCGGTCAGTTGCAGAGGTCTTCCCTCCACCCATGGGCTTCTGCCAGTACTTGACACTTGTGCTGTGGTGGTTTACTAACTCTCTCAGCAACTTAGCTTAACCTTTAAGTTTCTGCAACTTTCTCTTTATATCTTTCTCTTACTTTAGCCAAATTGGTGGGGCATTTTCCATCCCCTCAGAGACCCACCATTGGAGCCTGGCGGTAGACCTGGCCCTCCCTACCATCAGGCATATTGAAGTCAACAGGCAGAAGTGAGGGCCTTCCATCCATATCTGAAACATTTTTTCTGGCCTCTAGTAGGATTCTGTATTTCCTGTAACAACTAACAAGAATCTCAAGTGGGCTAGTGAGAAAAAAAGAAGAGAGTCCAGAAAATAGAGGTCCGACAAAGAGGACAAATAGCATTCAGTCACACAGAAAGACAATCAAAAGATTAACAGACCAAAAACAGAGGTGCGCACAAAAACAAAAACCAAGCGGTTGCAGTGAGATCACCACAAAACTGAACTAATTCAGATGGGAGCTTCTGTGAGCTCACCAGAGACAGATGAAGGGGAGCGGATTCCACATCACTCCTCCTTCCCAACCAGAGAAAGATGAAGGGGAGTGGATTCCACATCATTCTTCCTTCCCTACGGGACACCAAAGACAGATGGAGGAAAGCAGATTCTACAAAAATGATGGTTAAATCAAAGTTGCTCTCTGGAGGCCAGCCGACATCAAACATCGGCCACTCCAAGGAGCAAAAAGTCTGCCATGGTCCCTTCTTAATCTCAACAGACAAGTTGTGTGCTCTAGCCCTAACTTCAGTCTAGTGGTCTAAAGTCAAACTCAGAAGACTCGTCACAGTCTGTCCCATCGTCAAAGTCACAAGTAACAAAGACCTAAGACACACAAAGACCACTCTGAAAGTATAGATGGCCAGGAGGGCATGCAGATTTCTCCAATCCAGGAGAACTACAGAACTACTGTATCCTCTCCGGTACCCAGACAGGAATCTCCCAGGTGTCCCTGAGGTTCCCCCAGGCCTCCTAGTACATCTCCCAGGGCAGCACAATCATTTAGCCCCTGGCACATCTACCACTCACACTCGCCGTCTCTCCTGAGATGTGAGTCTCCATATCTACCCGAGACAGGAGCAACTGCAAAACCAGAACCTGTGAGCAAATACAGACCCAGAGTTCAGCCGGCAAGAAAACATAAAGACACAGACAATATCTCATCTCCAAGTGGGCCTCCAGAGATGAGGGTGGTCGCCGATCTCAGATGAGACCCCAAATGAAAGCGGGGAGACCCTCGGGATGACGTGACCCCCCAAGAACTCATGTGAGACTGTCCTTTCTGTAACCACACAAGGTTTATTGATAGGAACCAGTGTACAGGGGTCGAGACTCATATCCAATGGAGGGGCAGAAGAGTTCAACCCCAAGTAGCTGGGAGAAGGGGTATTTAAAGGAAGAAACCACAACCCAAGGGGGTAGGGATGGCGCCATTGGAAAATGTCGAGAGTACCAGTGAAAAATCACAAGGAGAAGCTTCCTGTTTCTCAAGGTTGTTTTCAAGATTTTAATCTAACTTTATGGTCAGCTAGTTCCTGGGACAGAGTTGTTGAACTGGCTAACCTACATTTTTGGCTCTAATCTGTTTGCTAGGGGGTCTGAAATTTTCTTGGTCCTTCTCTCTCAGGGTTTCAACTATGGATAATGTGAACAGGGCCACTGGGTCATAGAGCATCGCCGCCGTTTTTAATTCTTTTATGTGTTTAAGCTCAAGGCAGCAATACTGTTGATGTCTACCATCTTCCTTTTCCCTGTCTGAATCTTCATTCTCATTATCTGAGGCTTCATCAGACTAGGGTGGATTTTCTACCATAGTGTTGTCCTCTCCAGCCTTTCCTTTGGGAGTGGGGAGCGGGGAGCTATTTTGATCCGTGTGACTGTGAATACTTGAAGGGTTTTTTTTTTTCTTTGTTTCAGTTTTGGGATTTTTCTTTGTCTATATTTTAGGAGGGGTGGGCTTGGGCATTGACTGGGTTAGCTCAAGATTCAAAGCCCACAATTACCTCAATAGGGATGCTTACTTTTCCTTAAGAGTAAATCGTTAAGGGAGGCTACCTCTCAGCAAAGTTTTGTTTTAGCATTTTCAGTGGTGTCGGCAATATCTGAGTCAAAATTAAAAATAGAAGCACAAAATGGGGAAGTAGTGCATTGGGGGCTGGCCTAGAGCTGGCAGGGTGCAAGGGTTGTCAATTAGGGTCTTGATATTTAGCAGCCTCTTCATCTAGCGATGATGAATTCTCTGTAGGAAGCACCTCATCGGGCTCGCTGTGGACTGGGGCTTTCAACTCAGTCAAGGAAGGGTAAATATTAGTAGGAACCTTTGTCTATGCCTGCTTGGATTCGGTGGGCAGAGGCGGGTGCACGGGGAGGCTGGGTCTGACATGACGATGAAGACAGAATCACAGACTCAAGAAGTCCAAGAATGGCACTATAGGATTTTTTTCTCCCTCATTAAGTACCTGTTGAATATCTGGCCATGTCTTATAAACTCAAAGTACTTTATTAATCAAGTTTAAGTAGGAAAAGGCTTAAACAGGGACCCTTTCTGGGCCAAATGTCCTATGAAAGTCTTTCAGACAGTCTCCCACTCTGACCCACCTTTTTTCATCAGTAGTTCCCTCTTGGGGAAACCAGGGACAAACATTATCAAGGAATGTAAAGAATTAAGCAAGTTTCTTTTTCTTAACCCAAGTTCCTAGCGTCTTGAGGGACTACTTAAGACCCTTTATAAATATGTCATGTTTGCTGAATGCCTGTGCCATGATTGTGATGCTTGGTCTTATCTTACATGGATTGGATTCACAGTGGACAGCTGGGGTGATCACAGTGTGGATCTTCTTTCAAGTCCTCAGGGATACGGTGATCCTATGAGAGAGGGACGTCCATTGGTGAACATCGTTCAGTCGGACCCCTGTGCCCAGGCCTCACTTCTGGGTGCCAGTTACCCTGACCTGTGGAGGGTTCAGTGGAGACCTGAGGAGGGGGTGAAAGAATGGGGGACAGGAGACGAGAAGAAGGACAGCAAGTTGTAGTCTGATCAGCTCTCAAATTTTATTTCAGGGTAGTGACTTATAAAGACAAACAAAGGGGAAGGCCACACAGAGCCCAAGACCAATTCATCACCGTCACCACCCTCCCATTGTTCGTTCAGTTCCTGTGACCATAAACCATAATTTCAGGTGTAAACTGATAAGAACATATAACTGACTAGGTTTCAACAGAGGCTATATGAGTGGGCCTGAAACATTCCTGAGAACATTCCTGAAACAGAGGGTGTATAAGTGGGCTTGGCTCCCAGGACACTAACACTAAACTTTAGCCCTAAGTGTAATTGTAACCATTCAATCATTAAAAAAAGCCCCACAGTCTTGACTTGTGTCAAATCAGATGAAGATGGTTTCTCAGTTGGTATTCTTCCTTCCCACATGACTCTGTGTCAAGTTGACAAAAGACTAGTCAATACATAGTACTAGGTTCTAGACTCATCCATAATAATTATGAATATCAATTACTGACTTGTTTTAAGATATATAAATTATACTAAGTATATAAATATACTCACATATAAAGTATATTAAGTCCTGGGGTAGCTTGTGACAATTACAATGTATTACTCAAAATTCTTATTAAGTCGAGGACATTTATAATTCACATTCAAAATATTCCCATTTATTAAATTTCAAATAAAATAGGTTCTATTTCAGAATTTTCAATTTAAGAGCATTTACTTTAAGGTCTTTTCTATATTTGAAAGCCCAAGAATACAACTGTAATTTTACTGTGTTTCTCCATATTCAATTAGTTGGATTATTTCAGTTTCCCTGCATTTCCACTAACCTAGTTTATATAAAAGAAATTGCTCTTCTTCAGATTCTTGGGTGAATTTTGTGAGGATTCAAGATATCTGGTGTGTGTCATCTTGTATTCAGTGAGCTTCTTCTAGTCAAGTGTGTTTCCTGGGAGCAAATAAGGCAGAATCAGTAACTATTTTAAGCCAAAGAACATATATTTCCTCACTGAATTAATAATGAGCAAATTAGTAGCCGTGTGATTAGTGAGTGTTCTAAAAGTATGCTTGCTCACTTGTGGCAGAAAACTAGCCTGGGTTGTCTCACTTGAAGGAGGTTACTAACTTGGTTTATTTGATGGAAGATCTGGTAATGCTTAGAAAAAGACTTTGCACACACATCTCGGACGCCAGAGGAAAAAGCCAAAGACCATCTGGAACCCTGGTGCACTGAAGCTCCCAGAAGGGGCAGCACAGGTCTTCCTGGTTGCTGCCACTGCAGAGAGCCCCTGGGCAGCACCCCACGAGCGAACCTGAGCCTCGGGACCACAGGTAAGACCAAATTTTCTGCTGCAAGAAAGCTGCCTGGTGAGCTTGGGACACACGGAAGCAGAATTTCTCTAGGACCGGGCACGTTCTCTGTTTACCAGAAGTCCCACACCCCCGGATCCCGGACCATAGCAGCTCTCTGCTCCCAGACCCGGTGAGAGAGAGACCCAACCCCCTGGTCAGGTGGGCACTCCTGAGGCTGCAGAGCAGAAGAGACCACCAACACTGCTCACCCCTGCCCACATCCCTGGCCCAAGAGGAAACTGTATAAGGCCTCTGGGCTCCCGTGGGGGAGGGCCCAGGAGTGGCAGGACCCCTGCCTGAGACACCTCCGGAACCTGAAAGAAACAGACCGGATAAACAGTTCTCTGCACCCAAATCCCATGGGAGGGAGAGCTAAACCTTCAGAGAGGCAGACAAGCCTGGGAAACCAGAAGAGACTGCTCCCTGCACACACATCTCGGACGCCAGAGGAAAAAGCCAAACACCATCTGGAACCCTGGTGAACTGAAGCTCCCGGAAGGGGCGGCACAGGTCTTCCTGGTTGCTGCCGCTGCAGAGAGCCCGTGGGCAGCACCCCACGAGCGAACTTGAGCCTCAGGACCACAGGTAAGACCAAATTTTCTGCTGCAAGAAAGCTGCCTGGTGAACTCAAGACACAGGCCCACAGGAACAGCTGAAGACCTGTAGAGAGGAAAAAATACACGCCCGAAAGCAGAACACTCTGTCCCCATAACTGACTGAAAGAGAGGAAAACAGGTCTACAGCACTCCTGACACACAGGCTTATAGGACAGTCTAGCCACTGTCAGAAATAGCAGAACAAAGTAACACTAGAGATAATCTGATGGCGAGAGGCAAGCGCAGGAACCCAAGCAACAGAAACCAAGACTACATGGCACCATCGGAGCCCAATTCTCCCATCAAAACAAACATGGACTATCCAAACACACCAGAAAAGCAAGATCTAGTTTCAAAATCATTTTTGATCATGATGCTGGAGGACTTCAAGAAAGACATGAAGAACTCCCTTAGAGAACAAGTAGAAGCCCACAGAGAGGAATCGCAAAAATGCCTGAAAGAATCGCAAAAATCCCTGAAAGAATTCCAGGAAAACATAAATAAACAAGTAGAAGCCCATAGAGAGGAGACACAAAAATCCCTGAAAGAATTCCAGGAAAACATAAATAAACAAGTAGAAGCCCATAGAGAGGAGACACAAAAATCCCTGAATAAATTCCAGGAAAACACAATCAAACAGTTGAAGGAATTAAAAATGGAAATAGAAGCAATCAAGAAAGAACACATGGAAACAACCCTGGATATAGAAAATCAAAAGAAGAGACAAGGAGCTGTAGATACAAGCTTCACCAACAGAATACAAGAGATGGAAGAGAGAATCTCAGGAGCAGAAGATTCCATAGAAATCATTGACTCAACTGTCAAAGATAAATGTAAAGCGGAAAAAGCTACTGGTCCAAAACATACAGGAAATCCAGGACTCAATGAGAAGATCAAACCTAAGGATAATAGGTATAGAAGAGAGTGAAGACTCCCAGCTCAAAGGACCAGTAAATATCTTCAACAAATCATAGAAGAAAACTTCCCTAACCTAAAAAAAGAGACACCCATAGACATACAAGAAGCCTACAGAACTCCAAATAGATTGGACCAGAAAAGAAACACCTCCCGTCACATAACTGTCAAAACACCAAACGCACAAAATAAAGAAAGAATATTAAAAGCAGTAAGGGAAAAAGGTCAAGTAACATATAAAGGGAGACCTATCAGAATCACACCAGACTTCTCGCCAGAAACTATGAAGGCCAGAAGATCCTGGACTGATGTCATACAGACCCTAAGAGAACACAAATGCCAGCCCAGGTTACTGTATCCAGCAAAACTCTCAATTAACATTGATGGAGAAACCAAGATATTCCATGACAAAACCAAATTTACACAATATCTTTCTCCAAATCCAGCACTACAAAGGATAATAAATGGTAAAGCCCAACATAAGGAGGCAAGCTATACCCTAGAAGAAGCAAGAAACTAATCGTCTTGGCAACAAAACAAAGAGAATGAAAGCACACAAACATAACCTCACATCCAAATATGAATATAAAGGGAAACAATAATCACTATTCCTTAATATCTCTCAATATCAATGGCCTCTACTCCCCAATAAAAATACATAGATTAACAAACTGGATACGCAACGAGGACCCTGCATTCTGCTGCCTACAGGAAACACACCTCAGAGACAAAGACAGACACTACCTCAGAGTGAAAGGCTGGAAAACAACTTTCCAAGCAAATGGTCAGAAGAAGCAAGCTGGAGTAGCCATTCTAATATCAAATAAAATCAATTTCCAACTAAAAGTCATCAAAAAAGATAAGGAAGGACACTTCATATTCATCAAAGGAAAAATCCACCAAGATGAACTCTCAATCCTAAATATCTATGCCCCAAATACAAGAGCACCTACATACGTAGAAGAAACCTTACTAAAGCTCAAAACACACATTGCACCTCACACAATAATAGTGGGAGATTTCAACACCCCACTCTCTTCAATGGACAGATCATGGAAACAGAAATTAAACAGTGATGTCGACAGACTAAGAGAAGTCATGAGCCAAATGGACTTAACGGATATTTATAGAACATTCTATCCTAAAGCAAAAGGATATACCTTCTTCTCAGCTACTCATGGTACTTTCTCCAAAATTGACCATAAAATTGGTCAAAAAACGGGCCTCAACAGGTACAGAAAGATAGAAATAATCCCATGTGTGCTATCGGACCACCACGGCCTAAAACTGTTCTTCAATAACAATAAGGGAAGAATGCCCACATATACGTGGAAATTGAACAATGCTCTACTCAATGATAACCTGGTCAAGGAAGAAATAAAGAAAGAAATTAAAAACTTTTTAGAATTTAATGAAAATGAAGATACAACATACCCAAACTTATGGGACACAATGAAAGCTGTGCTAAGAGGAAAACTCATAGCGCTGAGTGCCTGCAGAAAGAAACAGGAAAGAGCATATGTCAGCAGCTTGACAGCACACCTAAAAGCTCTAGAAAAAAAAGAAGCAAATACACCCAGGAGGAGTAGAAGGCAGGAAATAATCAAACTCAGAGCTGAAATCAACCAAGTAGAAACAAAAAGGACCATAGAAAGAATCAACAGAACCAAAAGTTGGTTCTTTGAGAAAATCAACAAGATAGATAAACCCTTAGCCATACTAACGAGAGGACACAGAAAGTGCGTCCAAATTAACAAAATCAGAAATGAAAAGGGAGACATAACTACAGATTCAGAGGAAATTCAAAAAATCATCAGATCTTACTATAAAAAACTATATTCAACAAAACTTAAAAATCTTCAGGAGATGGACAATTTCCCAGACAGATACCAGGTATCGAAGTTAAATCAGGAACAGATAAACCAGTTAAACAACCCCATAACTCCTAAGGAAATAGAAGCAGTCATTAAAGGTCTCCCAACCAAAAAGAGCCCAGGTCCAGACGGGTTTAGTGCAGAATTCTATCAAACCTTCATAGAAGACCTCATACCAATATTATCCAAACTATTCCACAAAATTGAAACAGATGGAGCCCTACCGAATTCCTTCTACGAAGCCACAATTACTCTTATACCTAAACCACACAAAGACAGAACAAAGAAAGAGTACTTCAGACCAATTTCCCTTATGAATATCGACGCAAAAATACTCAATAAAATTCTGGCAAACCGAATTCAAGAGCACATCAAAACAATCATCCACCATGATCAAAGAGGCTTCATCCCAGGCATGCAGGGATGGTTTAATATACGGAAAACCATCAACGTGATCCATTATATAAAAAAACTGAAAGAACAGAACCACATGATCATTTCATTAGATGCTGAGAAAGCATTTGACAAAATTCAACACCCCTTCATGATAAAAGTCCTGGAAAGAATAGGAATTCAAGGCCCATACCTAAACATAGTAAAAGCCATATACAGCAAACCAGTTGCTAACATTAAACTAAATGGAGAGAAACTTGAAGCAATCCCACTAAAATCAGGGACTAGACAAGGCTGCCCACTCTCTCCATACTTATTCAATATAGTTCTTGAAGTTCTAGCCAGAGCAATCAGACAACAAAAGGAGATCAAGGGGATACAGATCGGAAAAGAAGAGGTCAGAATATCACTATTTGCAGATGACATGATAGTATATTTAAGTCATCCCAAAAGTTCCACCAGAGAACTACTAAAGCTGATAAACAACTTCAGCAAAGTGGCTGGGTATAAAATTAACTCAAATAAATCAGTTGCCTTCCTCTATACAAAAGAGAAACAAGCCGAGAAAGAAATTAGGGAAACGACACCCTTCATAATAGACCCAAATAATATAAACTACCTTGGTGTGACTTTAACCAAGCAAGTAAAAGATCTGTACGATAAGAACTTCAAGACCCTGAGGAAAGAAATTGAAAAAGACCTCAGAAGATGGAAAGATCTCCCATGCTCGTGGATTGGCAGGATTAATATAGTAAAAATGGCCATTTTACCAAAAGCAATCTACAGATTCAATGCAATCCCCATCAAAATACCAATCCAATTCTTCAAAGAGTTAGACAGAACAATTTGCAAATTCATCTCAATAACAAAAACCCAGGATAGCTAAAGCTATCCTCAACAATGAAAGGACTTCAGGGGGAATCACTATCCCTGAACTCAAGCAGTATTACAGAGCAATAGTGATAAAAACTGCATGGTATTGGTACAGAGACAGACAGATAGACCAATGGAATAGAATTGAAGACCCAGAAATGAACCCACACACCTATGGTCACTTGATTTTTGACAAAGGAGCCAAAACCATCCAATGGAAAAAAGATAGCATTTTCAGCAAATGGTGCTGGTTCAACTGGAGGGCCACATGTAGAAGAATGCAGATCGATCCATGCTTATCACCCTGTACAAAGCTTAAGTCCAAGTGGATCAAGGACCTCCACATCAAACCAGACACACTCAAACTAATAGAAGAAAAACTAAGGAAGCATCTGGAACACATGGGCACTGGAAAAAATTTCCTGAACAAAACACCAATGGCTTATGCTCTAAGATCAAGAATCGACAAATGGGATCTCATAAAACTGCAAAGCTTCTGTAAGGCAAAGGACACTGTGGTTAGGACAAATCGGCAACCAACAGATTGGGAAAAGATCTTTACCAATCCTACAACAGATAGAGGCCTTATATCCAAAATATACAAAGAACTCAAGAAGTTAGACCGCAGGGAAACAAATAACCCTATTAAAAAATGGGGTTCAGAGCTAAACAAAGAATTCACAGCTGAGGAATGCCGAATGGCTGAGAAACACCTAAAGAAATGTTCAACATCTTTAGTCATAAGGGAAATGCAAATCAAAACAACCCTGAGATTTCACCTCACACCAGTGAGAATGGCTAAGATCAAAAACTCAGGTGACAGCAGATGCTGGCGAGGATGTGGAGAAAGAGGAACACTCCTCCATTGTTGGTGGGATTGCAGACTGGTAAAACCATTCTGGAAATCAGTCTGGAGGTTCCTGAGAAAATTGGACATTGAACTGCCTGAGGATCCAGCTATACCTCTCTTGGGCATATACCCAAAAGATGCCTCAACATATAAAAGAGACACGTGCTCCACTATGTTCATCGCAGCCTTATTTATAATAGCCAGAAGCTGGAAAGAACCCAGATGCCCTTCAACAGAGGAATGGATACAGAAAATGTGGTACATCTACACAATGGAATATTACTCAGCTATCAAAAACAACGAGTTTATGAAATTCGTAGGCAAATGGTTGGAACTGGAAAATATCATCCTGAGTGAGCTAACCCAATCACAGAAAGACATACATGGTATGCACTCATTGATAAGTGGCTATTAGCCCAAATGCTTGAATTACCCTAGATCCCTAGAACAAACGAAACTCAAGAGGGATGATCAAAATGTGAATGCTTCACTCCTTCTTTATATGAGGAAAAAGAATACCCTTGGCAGGGAAGGGAGAGGCAAAGATTAAAACAGAGACTGAAGGAACACCCATTCAGAGCCTGCCCCACATGTGGCCCATACATATACAGCCACCCAATTAGACAAGATGGATGAAGCAAAGAAGTGCAGACCGACAGGCGCCGGATATAGATCGCTCCTGAGAGACACAGCCAGAATACAGCAAATACAGAGGTGAATGCCAGCAGCAAACCACTGAACTGAGAATAGGTCCCCTATTGAAGGAATCAGAGAAAGAACTGGAAGAGCTTGAAGGGGCTCGAGACCCCAAAAGTACAACAATGCCAAGCAACCAGAGCTTCCAGGGACTAAGCCACTACCTAAAGACTATACATGGACTGACCCTGGACTCTGACCCCATCGGTAGCAATGAATATCCTAGTAAGAGCACCAGTGGAAGGGGAAGCCCTGGGTCCTGCTAAGACTGAACCCCCAGTGAACTAGTCTATGGGGGGAGGGCGGCAATGGGGGGAGGGTTGGGAGGGGAACACCCATAAGGAAGGGGAGGGGGGAGGGGGACGTTTGCCCGGAGACCAGGAAAGGGAATAACACTCGAAATGTATATAAGAAATACTCAAGTTAATAAAAAAAAAAAGAAAAAAAAAAAGAAAAAGACTTTGCATCAGGTTTAACTACAATCTCTGAAAAAGAAAGAAAGAGACACATGGAAGGTCTGGCACATATATAAAGTGATCATGAAATTTGAAGTGTAGAGTTTATTATGATGCAGGAGCACACATGAAGTGCACATTCAGAGAAAATAAGGTTCCACTCTATTCTACTTTATGCCAGTTGCAGGATCTTCTCATTAATGGCAACCTTGGAAAATTCCTTGGATTAATAATTAATCCAAAGTTTCATATGGAAAATGGATGTGTAAGTTTTAGATTCATGACACATTGGGTAAGTTATAAAACTTCAGAGCATTGAGTAACAGGGTCTTGTACCACATGTCAAATCAGTTTTGGAAATATTTGATATGTTGAAGTTATACAGAAAATACTATTTGAATGATAATGTTAGATAATTATTATGTTTGGTTCTCATTGTTAATTAGAGGAAAATATATCCTCTATCTACCTTATCTACTTAGTATTTCATAACTACCTGTGATTGCTACTTTTACATGATGCACATACCATAATGGTCAATGTTTTCATATATTGTTGTTGTAAGCTAAATACATGTAAATAAACTAGCACAACTTCTAGTGTATACTAAGTTTAACATAATGGGTAGATTTCATTCAAATAATACGCTATCATTCATATATTCTGATGTTTTACTGAAATCACTTCCATACTTCTATCACTCTAGCTTGGATTGTGATCTGTAAAACAATTAATTAATTTTAAAATTAACTTGGCATCATAAAATACTAATTTAATTTTCTTTTATAATGTCCATGCATTTGTTATTTTATTTAGCTATGTTACTTGTGTAATAAGTTTGAAAAATATTAAATATATTCATTTAAAGGCTTGTGATTTATATTTTGTAGATTTTTCTACATTTATGTAATGTTTTCTCTTCTTACTGTGTATTTCAGACATTTCAAGAAGGAGTAGCCACATTTTTGGGTAACCAAAGTAAAAAAAAAGTATTTCCCTAATAATTTCTAAAATTTTACATATTTAAATTCTTCAAGCATGATTTTAGATATTTCTTTTTTAATTTAATTTTTATATACATTTCAAATGTTATCCCCTTTCCAGTTTCCTGTCCATAACTCCCCTATCACATCCCTCTTCCCCCTGTTTCTATGAGAGTGTTCTCCCACCCACCCACCCACTCCTTCCTGCCTCCCTGCCCTGACATTTCCCTACACTGGGGCATTGAGCCTTGGCAGGACAAAAGGCTTCTCCTGCCATTGATGCCCAATAAGGCCATCCTCGGCTACATATGCAGCTGCAGCCATGGGTCTGTCCATGTGCACCCTTTGCATGGTGGTTTAGTCCCTGGAAGCTCTGGTTGGTTGGTATTGTTGTTCGTATGGGGTTGCGAACCCCTTAGGCTCCTTCAAGATTTTAGATATTTCTTAGTGGGGTAACTATCCGGCTGAAAAAATAAAATCAAGTAAATGACATTTGTATGTTTGCTTTGTGGAAAATAAGCCATTGTGGAACGAGATTTATTACTTGGATTTGGATTCATCAACATAGCCTTTACACACATTCAGCTGACTCAACATGTACATGATTATAATTTTATTAAATGGATGGAACCACTTATGCTTGAAATGACATGATTATTTGAAAGTAAAATACTTTGGTAGAGACTATCAAACATCTTTTAATATTCATCAATCCAGAATCAAATTCAAATTTAGTGACTATGAGAAGATAATGATCCATCTGCTGGTAATGGTAATTCTACGGATCAACTGTTTAGCTTAGACTCAAGGAAAATGGTCTGTCCCATGGCATAGTAGTTGGATGTACTCTTGGAGCTGCAGTTACCTTATGATTAAAACTCTGAGATTCGGTCTAAATCCTGTTTGCCTCTAGAACTGGCTACATTAGGATAGCCTGCTGTCATATGTTCATGATAGTTGAGAAAAGTGAGAATGATGGCCCCAAAGCCACTCTATCTACTTCATACTTAGTCACCCAATTCCATCAAAAACTAGTATAAGCTCAGGCAAAGTGCAAAGGGGTGTGAAAATTTGAAGAGATAATAAACACACACACACACACACACACACACACACACAAATATGATCTACCACAACTGAATTTAATGAACTGTGATTGGGTATATGCCTGTACTGAAAAGCAATGAAGATATGATTACCAAGCCAGCTCAGCCCTTCAACAGGTACTCCAGGGCAGGAGTGGGGATTGAAAAGAGAAAACACAATTAGACAACATTTAACATGACTGCAGGCAGTTCTGAGGCTGAAGCAGATGTTTTATTTTCTAATCTTCTTTTATACCACTTTAACTACATGCAGAGAGATAAGATCAGTTCTGAATAGAAGAACAAACAAGGTGATAATTAAGATCCTGTAAACTACTTTCTGGGGGCTAATCAAGATGACCAATACAAAAGGACAGTCACACATGCTTCTGCTGAGCCTTCTCTGAGCTTTTCATTAACTCAAATGTAAATGTTCTTAATCAAGGCCTATTTACTGATCCCAAGCCCAAAGCAAGATTCTGGCCATGGGCTTCTTTCTTTTGTCCTGATAATGTCAAATTCCCACCAAATGTCCAGAAGGAAGTAGCCACAAAAGGCTGTCCACAATGTGATTAATTATCAGAGAAGGTTAATATCTTTAACAAGAAGAAGGTAGTGCATGCTGAAAGAATAAAAAATGAAGCCAAGAAGTCAGAAGTTTAAAAAATGCTAAAATACTATCTCACCCCTAAGAAGCCCTAAATACCTCAAATTCCAGACCCTGCTCTCTGCCAGTAAGTAGGCAAAAGGTCATATTTCTTGAGCCTGTTGTCTGTATGGAACTAGGTGAAAGGGCATAAGAGAGGCCCTTAAGTATGTGGTCCTGACCTAGTAAAAGATAACAGGAAACTTCTCCCAGGAACTAGCTGTCCATAAAGTTAGATTACAATCTTAAATGCAATCTTGAGAAACAGGAAGCATTTCCGTGTGATTTTTCACTGGTATTCTCGACATTTTCCAATTACACCATTCCCTACCCCCTGGGGTTGTGGTTTCTTCCTTTAAATACCCCTTTTCCCAGCTACTCGGGGTCGAACTCCTCTACCCCTGCATGGGATATGAGTCTTGACCCCAGTACACTGGTTCCTATCAATAAACCTTGTGTGATTACCTAAAAAACGGTTCTTGGGGGATCACATCATCCCAAGTCTTAATTGAAGGTCTCCCCGCTCTGGGGGTCTTTCACATGCTAACTGTTTTGAGACTTCTATATGATGCCATTCTTGAAAATCAGGATGGGTGTCAGCCAGAAACTCAGCTTGTACTTGTTGAAAAATTAAATGATTTAATCAGTCTCTCAAAGAAATTAGTTCACTATGCTCCATTACAGAGAATTAGCTAACATTTGTTAAAATATTTCTCTTTAAGATCTATTCAATTTTACTTCAGCTTATTAACAACCTATACTTAAATGTTTTTTGACTTTAAAATATTTTAAGTCATCTATTCTAGCCTCCTCTTTATTGCCTGGAAAATTCTTCTTCTATAGTCCTCCTATGTTCTGATAATAATTTTCATTCTCTAACTTTATTTTAAACATTAAGGACTTTAAATAGAATCAAATTCTCCTAGACTAATGATAATACTTATTGATTTATATTGGTAAAGATTATTATACTACTTTGTAATATATTGTTAGAATATTCGTTAAAATTAGGCATTATGCTTTCTTCTCAAATAATTTAAGCTAAGCATTCAGATGTTAAATGTAGCAAGGGGCATTGCTTAGTCTCTTTTTTTTTAATGACTGTATATTGCAAACCTGTAATTTTTGCTTTTCTCTTTACAGTTTCTCTTTCTTTTTCTCTTTGTTAGAAAGAATAAAATTCAGCCCCAGACTACATTTGTGTGCATCAAAGATTCCAAAAGAGTGAGTAAAGTGAAGGGAATAGTCAACATGCATGACTTTACATTCAGTTATCTCTTATTAACTGACATTCTTTTCAGTGCATAGTTTTGGTGAGGGAGAAAGCTCTTATCCAGTCTTGTATTTGTGTGCTCTTACATTCAGTAATGGTCATAGAAATGTGTAAAGAATGAACAGAAATAGCCAGAGTTGAAAGAACACTGAAAATATCTTTTATTCTCCATAGAAAGACTGCAATAGAAATTGCATTTGTATATTTTTGTCAGAACATTATCAAAGACAAGTGTGAGTTAAAAGATACTCTAAACTGAATAGAAATGGTCAAGTTGACACTGACTCCTCTCAGTACATGGATGTGAATAACATGAGTTTTATAATTTTCTTTCTTCAGTACAATGTAGTTTTATGTTGATCACACAAATTGGCCACCACAAAATGCCAATTTCCCCTTAAAGCTTAGCTCCTTTCATCTTACTATCTTTGAACATAGAGGTTTTGAAATTTCTGTAGAGTGTAGTAACCAAAAATGCATCAAAATACCACTGCAACTCTAGAAACTAGGTATGAAGTAAGGCACACTTCTCACTTACCAATTTCCTTTGGGTGACCTGCATCCCCTCAGCCATCTTTGGACTATAGGTGTAACTTTCACCCCTTTCTAAAAACATTTCTCTTTGTAACAGATGGAGGCCATCACAGAGAACCACTGCTGGTTAAAAACAGAAAAACAGATCATGGGGTAACCAGCTATAGTGATGCATCTCCAACACAGTTCTTTCCTACCCATAAGGCTCAGAGAACAGAATGGGAGGGCAAAATATGAAGGATCCAGAATCAGAGGACCCAGAATTCTGCAGTGACATTGTCTTTCCTAGAAAAGACAGTGGAACTAATCTCATACCACAACAATATGTATGACCCGAACAATGACAACATTAATAGTTACTCCAGTGTTGAAGGGGGGTATTTGAAAGGGTCCCAACACTAAACAAAGTACTACCAACAATCAAGATTACTGAAAAAAGGAGTATTAGTCATCTCCGAGGGTGAGTTTCCAAATTAGTTGTACAATATCAAGTGGTCATTCCCAAGTCATATATATACAAGAAAAACTAAATGTATGCAGCAGGCTCTATTTTTATACTCATGTGTGTGTGTGTAAGAATGAGAGGATGGCAAGGACTTGAAGAGGACAAGGAAGGGGTTTAAGGGAGAAAGTGGAAGGGGAAAATGAAAGAACTTCTATATTAGTCACTGCAAGTTTTACAAAAGAAAACATTTAATTGAGTGTTTGCTTATAGTCCCTTATTATCTTGACAGGGAACATGGCAACAGGACACAAGATGCTGGAGCAGGAGTTGAAAGCTTACAACCTGATCTAAAAGGCTCAGAGACAGATCCTTGGATTTGTTGGCTGTTTAAACCTGAAAGCCCATCCCATTCACACACTTCTTCCAACAAAATCATATCTGCTAATCCTTATAATCCTTGCAAATAGTGTCACATCCTATAGCATTAACACATATGAGCCTATGGGGGGCATTCTTACTCAAACCACCATATTCAAGCTTCTGACCCCTATAGGCTAGTAGCCATATCAAAATACAAAAATTCATTCAGGATAAATTCAAAAGTCTCCATAGTCTATTACAGTGTCAACATTCTTCAAAAATCTGAAGTTCAAATGTCTTCTGAGATTAATAAAAATCAGTTAACTGTAGTTCCCTATAAAATGAGAATAAAAAGCAAATCACATATGTAAAACATTCAATTGTAGGTACTGTGTCACCAAAGGAATTAAAATCTCATCCTGCCCCAATCTGTGGGGGAGTGAGGGGGTTCAGTGGAGACCTGAGGAGAGGGTGAAAAAATGGGGGGCAGGAGGCTCAAAGAAGGAGAGCAAGTTGTTGTCTGATAAAGCTCTCAAACTTTATTTCAGGGCAGTAGCTTATAAAGGAAAGCAAGTGGAAAGGTCACATAGGGCCCAAGGCCAACCCATTACTGTCACCACCCTCCCAATGTCCTTTAGGTTCCTGGAATTCGATGTTCTTTTGGTTCCTTTAACCTAAACCTCAAATGGCAGGTGCACTTCTTTTATTGTAATTGGCTAGGTTTCCCAGAAACGTAGGGTGTATAAGTGGGCTTAGCTCTGGCATCATCCCAAAACCAGAGCAGAGTAGGTCTAATTCTCTTCCTCTTTCTGTGCCTGCCTCAGGACACAGGACATGTGTCATGTGACACCCAAGTAGGTGGTAACAGGCAGTCATATATAAGCCCAGAACCCAGAAATCTTGATGCTAATGTAACCTTAGTCTTCACTCAATGACCTCCTCTCCTTGGATATTCTCACAGCATTCCCCAAAAAGCTATATAACACTTGGTTCCCCCAATAAAGTGTATGCATTCGAACCCACTCCCAATAAAGAAATATAAATGAACAAGCTAGGGCTGTCTCTGAGATCTGCTTCATTATAGATCACCAGGGAAGGCCTTCATCTAAAAGGGTCTTAACAATAGGATCTTCTGACAAGGCCTTCTCTTTCCCCTCCCTTCTCCCCAGGCACTTTCTCTTAATGGCATCAGGATCCTTATCTGGGACTTTGCTTACCTCTTCTGGCTTGGCATATAGTGGAGACAGGTTGCACAGGAGGGAAGAGGCTGACTGCAGACCCCACCCATCCAGAACCACCCTGCCCTGTTCTCTAGAAGCCTGTGTACCTGCAGTGCCTCGATGCCCCGAGAGGAGAGGCACCATGTTTAATTGCACAGAATATACATTACCAGTACGAATGAGAATGAAAATATAGTGAGGAAATACTGAACCATGTCTGATGATCCAGATTAAAAGTGGATCATACCATCTAGAAAGATCTAGATTAAAAGTTTGGGTCTCAGGGCTGTTCCCACTTTAAATAATTTCATTTAAATCGCTGGTGTGCCTAGTCATTGTGTTCTCATTAGTTCCAGATTTATTTATATTGACAACCAAGGATAATGATCACAACTACATTTTAATGAAAAGAAAATAATTTTGGAGAAAAAATATTCTACCCTGCATTGCCTTTGGAAGACATTGGTGTTGCCTTTTCTAATTTCTTTAGATTGAAAATTGCCTGAGATAGATTTATTGGGCACAGCTTAATGGGAGTAGGATGTGAACAGATTTAAGAATGAGAAGTTAGTGTAGATAACGAGATGTAGTTTGATGGGAGTAGGATGTTGACTGATAGAAAAATGAGAAATTAGTGTAGAAGACTGAAGATGCAGCTTGATGGGAGTAGGATGTGGACATATATGAGAATGAGAAGTTAGTATAAATAATGGGGAGAAATAAGAAAACTTTGAATGAGATATTTGGTTTAAATAACAAAATATGTGTCAGAGTATATAATTTAGGTTTTATATAGAGTATAAGGGTAATTTGGGAAATGCCAATGATAAACCTGTTATTAGGATGTTTAACCTGAAATTCCAAATGTATTTAAAATTGTTTTCTTCATAGTTATTTTCTTCTATGTCTATTACTTTCCCTAATAATATTTTTAGTTGCTTATACCTGTATAGAAATGGGCACCTGCCACTGTACTTTTCTTTTTCCTTTATTCTTTTTTTTCACTTGACATCCTTTTTTGCTTGGATTTTTTTATTTGTTTACATTTTAAATGTTATCTCCTTTCCCAGTTTCCTTTCAATAACCCCCTGTCCCATCCGTCACCATGCTCTCTTATTCTATGAGAGTGTTCCCCCGAATGGCCATGCCTGGACACTCTGCTCCAAACTTTGTCTTCATATCTCCTCCTATGCATATTTTTGTTTCACCTTCTAAGAGGGACTGAAATATCTGCATTTTGGTCATCTTTCTTATTGAGCTTCATGTGGTCTATGGTTTGTATCTAGGGTAATCCAAGATTTGGGGTTAATACCAACTTATCTGTGAGTGCATACCATGAGTATGTTTTTCTGATTGGGTTACCTTACTCAGAATGATATTTTCTAGTTCCATTCAAGTGCCTGTGAATTTCAAAAAGTCATTGTTTTTTAATACCTGAGTAGTACTCCATTGTTTAAATGTACCACATTTTTTTGTGTCCATTCCTCTATTGAGGAACATCTGAGTTCTTTCCAGATTCTGGCTATTATAAATAAGGTTGCTATGAACATAGTGGAGCATGTGTCCTAGTTATATATTGGAAAAGGTCCAATTTTCTAAAGAACCTCCAGACTGATTTTCAGAGTGGTTGTACCAGCATGCAATCCCACAAGAAATAGAGGAGTGGTCTTCTTTATTTACACCCTTGCCAGCATTTGTTGTCACTTGAGTTTTTGATCTTAGCCATTCTGACTAGTGTGAGGTGGAATCTCAGGGTTGTTTTGATTTTCATTTCCCTGATAACTACAGATATTCAACATTTCTTTAAGGGCTTCTCAGCCATTTGATATTTCTCAGTTGAGAATTCTTTGTTTAGCTCTCTAACCCATCTTTTAATAGGAGTATTTGATTCTCAGGAGTCTAACTTTTTAAGTTCTTTGTATATATTGGATATTAGTCCTCTATCACATGAAGGATTGTTAAACATCTTTTTTTTCAATCTACTGCTTGTCATTTTGTCTTAATGACAGTGTCCTTTGCCTTACAGAAGCTTAGCGATATTATGAAGTCTCACTTGTCAATTCTTAATCTTAGAGCATTGGTATTCTGTTCAGAAAAATTTCCCCAGTGCTCATGTGTTCAAGGCTCTTCCCACATTTTTTCTAATAGTTTGAGTGTATCAGGTTTTATGTGGAGGTTCTTGATCCACTTGGACTTAAGCTTGTACAGGGCAATAAGAATGGATTGATTGCATTCTTCTACATGCTGACCACCAGTTGAAAGAGCACCATTTGTTGAAAATGCTATCATTTTTCCATTGGATGGTTTTAGCTTTGTCAAAGATCAAGAAACCATAGATGTGTGACTTCATTTTTGGGTCTTCAATTGTATTTCATTGATCTACCTGTCTGTCTCTGTACCAATACCATACAGTATTTACCACTATTGTTCTGTAATTCTGCTTGAGGTCAGGGACGGTGATTCCCCCAGAAGTTCTTTTATTTTTGAGGGCAGTTTTAGCTATCCTGGGTTTTTTGTTATTCCAAATGAATTTGCAAATTGCTCTTTCTAATTCGATGAAGAATTGAGATGGAATTTTGATGGCGATTATATTGAGTCTGTTGATTGCTTTTAGTAAAATGACCATTTTTGTAATATTAATCCTGACAATCCATGGTCATGGTAGATCCTTCCATCTTCTGAGATCTTAAATTTCTTTCTTTAGAGACTTAAGTTCCTGTCAAACAGGTCTTTCACTAGCTCGGTTAGAGTCACAGCGAGGTATTTTATGTTATTTGTGACTATTGTGAAGGGAGTCATTTCCCTAATTTCTTTCTCAGCCTGTTAATTCTTTGAGTAGAGGAAGGCTACTGATTTGTTTGAGTTAATTTTTTATCCATCTACTTTGCTAAAGTTGTTTGTCAGGTTTTGGAGATCTCTGGTGGAATTTTTTTTTTTTTTTAATTATATATAAGTACACTGTAGCTGTCTTCAGATACACCAGAAGAGGGCACCGGATCTCTTTTACAGATGGTTGTGAGCCACCATGTGGTTGCTGGGAATTGAACTCATGACCTCTGGAAGAGCAGTCGGGTGCTCTTAACCGCTGAGCCATCTCTCCAGCCCATCTGGTGGAATTTTTAAGGTCATTTATGTATACTATCTTATCATCTGAAAGTACTGATATTTTGACTTCTTCTTTTCCAAATTTTTATAACTTTGACATCCTTTGCTGTCTGATTACTCTGGCTAGGACTTCGAGTACTATATTGAATAGGTAGGAAGTGAGTTGACAACCTTGTCTAGTCCCTGATTTTAGTGGGATCGGTTCAAGTTTCTCTCCATTGAGTTTGATGTTGGCTACTGGTTTGCTGTATACTGCTTTTACTATATTTAGGTATGAACCCTGAATTCCTGATCTTTCCAAGATGTTTAACATGATGAGGTGCTGAATTTTGTCAAATGCTATCTCAGCCTCTCAGCATCTAATGAGAAGATCATGTGGTTTTTTTCTTTGTGTTTGTTTATATAGTGCATTATCTTGATGGATTTGCATATATCGAACCATCCTTGCATGCCTGAGATGAAGACTAGTTGATCATGATGGATGATCATTTTGATGTGTTCTTGGATTCAGTTTGTAAGAATTTTATTGAGTACTTTTGCATCTATATCCATAATGGAAATTGGTGTGAAGTGTTTTTGGCTTTTTGTTTGTTTGTTTGTTTGTTTGTTTGTTTTGGTTGGGTCTTTTCATGGTTTAGTTATAAGAGCAACTGGTTTCATAGAGGAATTAGGTAGTGTTCCTTCTGTTTCTATTTTGTGGAATAGTTTTGTCAGTATTGGTATTAGGTCTTCTATGACAGTTTGATAGAATTCTGTTTTAAACCTTTCTGATCCTGTGCTTTTTCTGGGAGAGAGACTTTTAATGACTGCTTCTATTTCTTTAGGAGCTATGGGAATGTACAGATGGTTTATCTTATCCTGATTAACTTTGGTACCTAGTATCTGTCAAGAAAATTGTGTCCCATAAATTTGGATGTGTTATGCCTTCATTTTCATTAAATTCTAAAAAGTCTTTAATTTCTTTCTTTTATCTTCCTTGACTAAGTTATCATCGAGTAGAGCTTCTTCAGCTTCCATGTGAATGTGGGTTTTCTGTCCTTTTGGTTATTATTAAAGACTATCTTTTGTCCGTGGTGATCCAATAGGATGCATTGGATTATTTTAATCTTCTTGTATCTGTTGAAGTCTGTTTTGTGACTCATTATATGGTCAATTTTGGAGAAGGTACCATGAGAGAGGTGCTGAAAAGAAGTTGTCTTCTTCTTCTTCTTCTTCTTCTTCTTCTTCTTCTTCTTCTTCTTCTTCTTCTTCTTCTTCTTCTTCTTCTTCTTCTTCCTCCTCCTCCTCCTCCTCCTCCTCCTCCTCCTCCTCCTCTTCCTCCTCCTCCTCCTCCTCTTCCTCCTCCTCCTCCTCCTCTTTTTTTGGATGACATGTTATATAGATACTTGTTAAATCTATTTGGTCATAACTTCTGTTACTTTCTTTCTGTCTTTGTTTAGTTTCTGTTTCCATGATCTGTCCACTGATGAGAGTGGGTTGTGGAAGTCTCCCACTATTATTGTGTGAGGTGCAATGTATACTTTGAACTTTAGTAAGGTTTCTTGTATGAATATAGGTGCCCTTGTACTTGGATCATAGATATTCAGGATTGAGAGGTCATCTTGGTTGATTTTTCTTTTGATGAATATGAAGTGTCCTTCCTTATCTTTTTTGATAACTTTTTGTTGAAAGTCAATTTTATTCAATATTAGAATGGCTACTCCAGTTTCTTTTGTGGGTCATTTGCTTGGAAAATTGTTTTCCAGGCTTTTACTATGAGGTTGTGACTGTCTTTTTCACTGAGGTGTGTTTTCTTCATGCAGCAAAATGCCTGGTCCTCTTTGTGTATCTAGTTTGTTAGTGTATGTCTTTTTATTGGGGAATTGAGTCCATTCATGTTAAGAGATATTAAGAAATAGTGATTGATGTTTTCTATTATTTTTGTCCTTAGAGGTGGAATTATGTTTCTGTGGCTCTCTTCTTTTGCATTTGTTACAAGAAGATTACTTCTAGCTTTTTCTAGGGTGTCATAACACTCCATGTATTGGAGTTTTCCAACTATTATCCTTTGTAAGGCTGGTTTGTAGAAATATGTTGTGTAAATTTTTTCATGGAATATCTTGGTTTCTCCATCTATGTTAATTGAGAATCTAATGAATATAGTAGCCTGGGGTGGCATTTGTGTTCTCTTAGGGTCTGTGTGAAATCTGCCCAGGATCTTCTGATTTTCTTTATCTCTGCTGAGAAGTGCGGTGTAATTCTGATAGGTCTGCCTTTATATGTTACTTGACCTTTTTCTCTTACTGCTTTAATACCCTTTCTTTGTTTTATGCATTGGTCTATTAACTATTATGTGATAGGAGGAATTTCTTTTCTGGTCCAATCTATTTGGAGTTCTGTAGGCTTCTTGTATGTTCATGGGCATCTCGTTCTTTAGGTTAGGGAAGTTTTCTTCCATAATTTTGTTGAAGATATTTACTGGCCCTTGAGAATCAAACAAAGTTGAGAATCTTTGTTCTCTTCTTTACCTATTATTCTTAGGTTTCATTTCTTCTTTTTGCCCTGGATTTCCTGGATGTTTTGGACTAGGAGCTTTTTGTATTTTACATTTTCTTTGATAATTGTGTCAATGGTTTCTCTGGTCTTCTTCCCATGACATTCTAGCGTCTGTCTCTTGTATTGTCTTGGTGATACTTGAATCTATGACTCCTGATCTCTTTTCCAGGGTTCCTACCTTCAGGGTTGTCTCCCTTTGTCATTTCTTATTGTTTTTATTTCCATTTTTAGATCCTGGATGGTTTTCTTCAATTCCTTCATGTGTTTCTGTTTTCTTGTAATTCTTTAAGGGATTTTTGTGTTTCCTCTTTAAGTCCTTCTACTTGTTTACCTGTGTTGTCTTGTATTTCTTTAAGGGGGTTATTTATTTCCTTTTTAAATTCCTTTATCGTCATCATGAGATGTGATTTTTAAAGCAGAATCTTGCTTTTTCAGTATGTTCGGGTATCTAGTATTAGGTTTTGTGGGAGGACCCAGCTCTGATGATGCCAAGTAATCTGGTTCTGTTGCCTGGGTTTCCTGTGCTTCCCTCTTGCCATCTGGTTTTTTCTGGTGTAAGCTGGTCCTGCTCTTTCTGTTTTGATACTCTTGTTAGCCTGTCTGTCAGTACTTCTGGAGAATGGCTTTCTCCCAGTGGGATATGGATACAGAGAGCTATTTCACAGGGTCAGCTCCCATTTCAGGCTGAAAACAGAAGGATCCTATCCTAGACTGCTCCTGGGTTTCCATGTCCTGAGGACTACATGTAAGTCCCTCAAAGCAGGAGTGATGTTCTTACTTCTGCTGTCAGGTGGGTCAATGCTTTTGGTGACTGGCTTTCACCTCTGGGCACAGGCAGAGATGGGAAGAATCCTGTCCCTGACTGCTACTAGGTTCCTGTGTCCAGAGGGTTCCAGGCAGGTTTCTCTTGGGCCAGGAAAATAAGCAGAAGTGGTGGTCTCCCCCTGAGCTCTCAGGATTGTCCATACTTCTGAGAGTCCAGATCACTCTCCCATGGGATTTGGGTACAGAGAGCTCTGGAACCCAGTCAGCTCTGGGCCCAGGAGCAAACCAGAAGGATACTGTGCCAGACTGCTCCTGGGTTCCTGTGTCTTGCGGCTCCAGGTGGATTCCTCTTGGGCCAGAAATGTGAGTAGAAGGGGTGATTTCACCTGTGCTCTCAGTATTGTCCTCACTTCTGAGAATACAAGTCTCTACCCAAGGGATCTGGGTACAGAGAGCTATGTCCCAGGTTCAGATCTGGGAGTATGCTCTGCACTTTTGTATTACAATTTCTGAAGATAAAAATTTTGTGTGAATAGTTGTATTGTTTTCAGGATGTTCTAGCTAGTTTTGTGTCAACTTAATCCAAGCTAGAGTCATCAGAAAAGAAGTCTCAGTTGAAGAAATGCCTCCATGATACCCAGCAGTAAGGTATATTTTCAATAAGTGATCAATGCAGGATGGCAAAGATCACTGTGGGCTGATGGTCTTGGGTTTTATAAGAAAGCTGGCTGAACAAGCCAGGAGAAATAATCCAGTAAGCAATACTCTTCCAAGGACTCTGTATCAGCTCCTGTCTTCAGGTTTGTGCCCTGTTTGAATTTCTATCCTGACATCTGTGTGAACAGCAATGTGGAAGGATAAGTGTGAATAAACCCTTTCCTCCCCAACTTGCTTTTTGTTGCACCAATAGAAACTCTAACTAAGACACAGACCTTCTCAGGTGGCAATTAAGCTATTAAATATTATGCATATATAAAAACAAATAATCACCATAAAAATAGTACTGATGACTATAATGTAGTCCTTTTTTTATGTTTTTGTTTTGTTTTGTTTTGTTTTTTTCCTGGCAAGCTCTTTCTATATAAGCCTGGTTTTCCTGGAGCTCATACTCTAGACAGAGATAGACTGAAACCCCCAGAGATCTTCCTTCCTCTGTTTCTCAAGTGATATAATTAAAGATGCGTGCTACCAGTGGATGAATAAAGTCTTTCTCTCACTGAACAATCTTTATTAATTTTAATCCATGAAATTTAAATATAAAGTACTTTGACAAAGGGAAATTCTTATTTGTACAAAATAAATACATTTAATATACAAGCTTGCTTTATTATTTACATATATGTAAATATGCAAGAAGTATATATCCGTTTACTTCAAGGTCAGTTTAGTATTCCCCCTTTCATATTTTTTGTCATTGAGACACCATCTTTAACTTTGTGATTTTGCTAAAAAGTGTTCAATGCTTCTGAAGCTGGCTCAAGTCAGTCTTTCATTTAGAAGATTCTGTATAAAATATGTTATGGTTTTTCCAGACATAAATGTTCTTATAGGAATTGGAACAGACTTTGTTTGAGGCCTGATTTTTCTTTTCTTTCTTTTTCTTAAAATTAATCATTTTATTCATTGACATTTAAAATGATATTCCCCTTCCTGGTTTTCCTTCCACAAACCTCCCCATCACATCCCCCTTCCACTTTGCCTCTATGAGGTTCTCCTCTACCAGCTCACACACTCCTGCCACACCAATCTTGCATCACCCTATGCTGGGGTATCAAGCCTCGACAGGACCAATGGCCTCCCCTCACATTGACACCAGATAAAGTCATTCTCTGCTACATGTATATCTGGAGTCCTGGCTCCCTCCATTTATACTCTTTCTTTGGTGGTTTAGTACCTGGGAGCTCTTGGTGTCCAGATACTTGATATTCTTCTTCCTATGGGGTTGCAAACCCCTTCAGCTCCTTTGGGCCTTTCCCTAGCTCTAACTTTGGAGTTTCTAGATAGCTGTAGGTATCTGCATCTGTATTAATCAGGTGCTAGCAGAATTTCTCATGAGACAGCCATACCAGGCTCCTGTCAGCAAACACTTCTAGTCATCAGCAATAATGTCCAGTTTTGGGGTGGATTGCTAGATGGGACAGTCGCTGTATGTCCTTTCCTTCAGTCTATGCCCCATTTTTTGTCTCTGTCTTTCCTTAGTACAGGAAGAATTCTAGGTTAAATAATTTGAGATTGGTAGGTGGCCACATCTCTCAACTGGGAGCTTTGTCTATACATTGGAGGTGGTCTCTACCGGTTCTTTCTCCACACTGTTGGGTATTTGTGGGTTCTGGGAGCCTCTCACTTTCCTGGCATCTGGGACTATCTAGTGGCTACCCCATTTCCCATTTCCAAATCCCCCACTATTACATATTTCTATTCAATTTCCTGACCCTCTGAACTTCACTCCTGTCTCTTCTAGTACCTGAATTTGACCCCTCATCTTTGCCCTCCCCCTCCTTTCTCTCTCCTAGGCTCCTGCCTAACATTCTGGGATTATTTCTTTCCTCTTTCTATGTGCAGTTGAACCATCCAGACTTTGTATTCTTTCTTCTTATGCTCCATATGGCTTGTGGGTTGTATCAGGATTATTTTGAGCTTTGTGGCTAATATCCACTTATCAGTGAGTACATGCCATGTGTGTTCTTTTGTGTCTGGTTTACCTCAATCAGGATTATATTTTCTAGTTCCATTAATTTGCCTATGAATTTCATAAAGTCATTGTTTTTAGTAGTTGAGTAGTACTCCTTTGTATCAATGTACCACTCTTTCTGTATCCATTCTTCTGTTGAGGGACATCTGGTTTCTTTTCAGATTCTGCTTATTATAAATAGGACTGTTATAAACATAGTGGAACATGTGTCCTTGTTATATATTAGAGATGGGTCTTAGAACTCTTCTAATTTTCCAGGGAAATGCTAGATTGATTTCCAGAGTGGTTGTACCAGCTGGCAATCCCACCGACAATGGATGAATGTTCCTCTTTTTTCACATCCTTCACCAGCATCTGCTGTCACATGAATTTTTTATCTTAGCAATTCTGATTGGTATGAGGTGGAATCTCAGGGTCATTTTCATATTCTTTTCCCTGAAGACTAAAGACATTGGTATTTCTCAGACATTCAATATTCCTCAGTTGAGAATTCTTTGCTCTTACCCCATTTTTAATAGGGTTATTTGGTTCTCTGGACTGTAACTTCTTGAGTTCTTTGTATAGTTTGGACATTGGCTCTCTATCAGACATAAGGTTGGTAAAGGTCTTTCTCAATTGGTAGGCTGCTTTTCTGTTCTATTGACAGTTTCTTTGCCCTAGAGAAGCTTTTAAATTTTATGAGGTACCATTCTTGAATAGTTGATCTTAGAGTCTGAGCCATTGGTTTTCTGTTCAGGAAAATTTCCCATATGCCAAGGTGTTTGAGGCTCTTTCCCAATTTCTCTTCTATTAGATTCAGCATGTGTGGTTTCATGTGGACATCCTTGATCCACTTGGACATCCTTTATCCATAAGAATGGATAAATTTGCATTCTTCTTCATGCTGACTACCAGTTGAAACACCACCATTTTTTGAAAATGCTGTCTTTTTTTAAACACTGGATGGTTTTGTGTGGGTTTATTTCTGGATCTTCAATTCTGCTCCATTGATCTACTTGCCTGCCTCTGTACCAATCTCATGTAGTTTTTATCCCTATTGCTGTAAAGTACTTCTTGATGTCAGGGATGGTGATTTCCCCAAAAATACTTTTATTGTGAGAAGAGATTTTGCAATTGTTGTTTTTTGTTATTCCAGATTTATTTGATAATTGGTTTTGCTATCTCTGTAGTGAATTGAGTTGGAATTTTGATGGGGTTTACATTGAATCTGTAGATTGCTTTTGGCAAATGGCCATTTTACTATGGTAGTCTTGCTGATTTGTGAGAGATCTTTCTATCTTCTGAGGTCTTCTTGATTTCTTTCTTCAGAGACTTGAAGTTCTTTTATTACCGGTCTTTCACTTGCTTGTTTAGAGTCATATCAAAGTATTTTCTGTTATTTCTGACTATTGTGAAGGATATCATTTCCCTAAATTTATTTGTCAGCACCTTTATCCTTTGAGTAGAGGAAGGCTAATGGGTTATTTGAATGAACTTTATATCCTGCCACTTTGCTGAAGTTATTTATCAGCAGTAGGAGTTCTTTGGTGGATTTTTGTGGGTGGCTTATGCATACTGTCAAAATATCCACAAATAGTGATATCTTGACTTCTTCCTATTAAATTTACATCACTTTCATCTCCTTTTGTTGCCTAATAGCTCTGGCTAGAACACTGAGTACAATATTGGATAGATAGGAGGACTGTGGGCAGCCTCGTCTTGTCCTTGATTTTAGTGATACTGCTTCAACTTCCTCTCAATTTGATTGATGTTGGTTATTAGTTTGCTATATATTGTTTTTATTATCTAGATATGGACTTTGAATTCCTGATCTCTTTCAATACTTTTAACATGAAGCGGTGTTGTAGCTTGTTAAAGGCATTTTCAGTATCTAATGAGATGATCATATAATTTCTTTCTTTGAGTTTTTTTATATAGTGGATTATGTTGATGGATGTCTGTATAATGAACTATCTCTGAATCCCTGGGATGAAGCCTAATTGATTGTTTGCATGTGTACATGGATTTAGTTAGCAAGAATTTTATTAAGAGGATCCTTCTGGTTTCTGTCTGCCCCTAGAACCTTTGCCACCGTTCTCTGTACTCAGATATCCCTGGGAGAGAGCTACTCTCCCAGGATTGCTGACACAATTGCAAGCATGGAAAAGACCACCACTTCTTCTCAGAAGGGCCTGTCTGGAATGCTCAGGACACAGGAACTGAAGAGATGTCTGAAACAGGATCCTTCAGGTTCATATCTGTGCCTGGAGATGAAGATTTTCCACTGGAACAAATGTGGCTGGGAGAGAGCTGGTGTCCCGGGAGTGCTGTCACTCAGGCTTACAGGAGGGTCAAGTCGATGTCAGAAAATGCAAGACCAGAGATAACCAGATGGAAAGAGGCAAGTGCAAGAAACTAAGCAAGAATTCAAGCCCATTTGTCATCATCAGAACCCAATTTTCCCAGTATAGAAAGTCTTGGGTACACGAGTAGACCAGAAAAGAAAGATTCTGCTTTAAAATCACATCTCATGATGATGATAGGAGACTTTAGAAAGGACATAAATAACCCCCTTAAAGAAATACAGGACAATACAGGTAAACAGATAGAAGCACTTAAAGAGAAAACACAAAAGTTCCTTAAAGAATTATAGAAAAACACCACCAAACAGGTTAAGGAATTGATAAAAACTATCCAGGATCAAAAAAAAAAAATAGAAATACAAATAATAAGGAAATCACAAAGGGAGACAACACTGGAGATAAAAAATCCTAGGAAAGAGATCAAGAGTCATATAAATGCACACATCACCAACAGAATGCAATACATAGAAGAGAGAAACAAAGGGACAAAAGTTGCCATAGAAAATATTGACACAAGAATCAAAGAAAGTACAAAACACAAATAGATCCTAACCCAAAAGATTCAGGAAATCCGGCACACAATAAGAAGATTAAACATAAGGATTATATGTATAGAAGAGAGCAAATATTCCAAAGAGAGGCAACAAATATCATCAATAAGATTATACAAGAAAAATTTCTGAACCTAAAGAAAGAGATGCTCATAAAGGGACAAGAAGCCTACAGAATTTGAAAGAGATTGGACCAGAAAAGGTATTCTTCCCATCACATAATAGTCAAAAGACCAAATGCACAAAACAAAGCTAGAATATGAGAAGCAGAAAGTGAAAATGGTCAAATAACATATAAAGGCAAACCTATCAAAATTACACCAGACTTCTCAATGGAGACAGTGAAAGCTAGAAATTCCTGGACAGATGTCACACAGACCCTAAGAGAACAAAAATGCCAGTCCAGGCTATGATATCCAGCTAAATTCTCAATAAATATGGATAGAGAAACCAAGATATCTCAAGACAAAACCAAATTTATACAATGTATTTCCACAAATCCTGTCATATAAATGATAATAGATGGAAAACTCCAATGCAGTGAAGGAAACTACCCCACAGGAAAAGCAATAAATTAATGTTTCAACTAACCCAAAAGAAGAGAGACACACAAACCCAATTCCACCTCTAACAACAAAAATAATAGGAAACAACTTTGATCCCTAAGATTTCTTACCATCAAGAGACTTATTTTCCCAATTAAATGATATAGACTAACAGACTAGATAAATAAAAAGGACCCAACATTTTATTGCATACAGAAAGCACATCTCAGTGACAGACACTAACTCAGAGTAAATTTCCCACCCAAACAGTTCCAAGAAACAAGCTGGAGTAGCATTCTAATACAAATAAAATTGACTTGTAACCAAAGTTATTAAAAATGATAAGTTAGTACACTTCAAACTCCTCAAAGGAAAAAAAATCTATCAAGATAATCTCTCAATTGTGAATAACCATGCTCCAAATGCAATGGCACCCACATTTGTAAAGAAACTTTACTAAAGCTCAAAGCTTAAATTACAATTCACACAATAATATTGGGAGACTTCAAGACCCCACTCTCATCAATGGACAGATCATAAAAACAGAAACAAAAGAGAGACATAGTGAAACGAACAGAAGTTATGAACCAAATTAATTTAACAGATATTTATAGAACATTTCATTCTAAAACAAAATAATATACCATCTTTTCAGCACCTCATGGTACTTTCTTCAAAACTGAGAATATAGTCAGACACAAAACAGGCTTCAACAGATATAGAAGATAGAAATAATCTCATGTATCCTATCAGTTCACCAAGGACTAAGTTAGAAATTCCTGGACTGATGTCACACAGACCCTAAGAGAACAAAAATGCCAGCCCAGGCTACGATATCCAGCTAAATTCTCAGTTAACATAGATGGAGAAACCAAGATATTCCAAGACAAAACCAAATTTATACAATGTATTTCCACAAATCTTCAGTAACAGCAAGAACAAAAGAAAGCCCACATATACTTGGAAACTAAACAATGCTCTATTCAATAACTTGGTCAAGGAAGAAATAAAGAAACTAAAGACTTTTAGAATTAAGTGAAAATGAAGGCGAAATATACCCAAACTTATGGAAAACAATGAGACTTTATATTTGGTTTATCTGATCCTGATTTAACTTTGGTAAGTTACATATATAGAAAATCACTCATTTCATCTAGATTTTTCAGTTTTGTTGAATATTAACTTTTGTAGTCAGATGTAACAATTCTTCTAATTTTCTCAGTATCTGTTATTTCTTCCTTTTCATTTCTGATTTTGTTAATTTGGATACTATCTCTGTGGCCTCTACTTAGTTTAGCTATGAATTGATCTATCTTAATGATTTTGTCAAAACCTTCTAGATTCGTTGATTCTTTGTATAGTTCTCTTTGTTTCTACTTGTTGATTTCAGCCCTGAGTTTGATTATTTCCTGAGGCCTACTCCTCTTGGTTAAATTTGCTTCTATCTGTTCTAGAGCTTTCACATGTGCTGTTAAGTCGCTAGTGTATGATCTCTCTAATTTCTTCATAAAAGTACTCACAACTATGAGGGTTCCACTTAGCACTGTTTTCACTGCATTCTATTCTATAATTTTGGGTATGTTCCGCCTTCTTTTTTGTTTAAATTCAACAAAGTCTTAATTTCTTTATTTATTCCTTGACTAAATTATCGTTGAGTGGAGAGTTGCTCATTTTCCATGTGTGTGTGTGGGGGGGGGTGGGATTTCTGTTGTTTTTGTTGTTATTGAAGACCAGCTTTAGTCCACGGTGGGAAGATAGCATGCGTAGGATTAACGCAATCTTTGTGTATTTTTGAGACTTGTTTTGTGTTCAATTATATGGAAAATTATGGAGAATATACCATGAGGTGCTGAGAAGAAGGTATTTTGTTTTAATGTGAAATGTTCTATAGATATCTATTAAAACCATTTTGTTCATAACTTCTATTAGTTTCACTGTGTGTCTGTTTTGTTTCTGTTTCCGTAATCTGTCCATTGGTGAGAGTTGGGTGTTAAAGTCTCACACTATTATTTGTGTGATGTTGAATATGTGTTTTAATGTTTAGTAACTTTTCTTTTACAAGTAGGTGCCCTTGTATTTGGGGCATATATATTCAGAATTGAAAATTCATCTTGTTGGATTTTTCCTTTGATGTGTATGTCATGTATTTCTCCATCTTTTTGATAAGTATTGGTTTTAGATATAAGAATGGCTACTCCAACTTGTTTCTTAGGACTATTTACCTGAAAAATTTTTTCCAGCCTTTTACTGTGAGATAGTGTCTGGCTATGTCATTGAGCTGTGTTTCTTGTATGCAGGAAAATATTGGGTCCTGCTTATGTATCCAGTCTGTTACCCTATATCTTTTTAATGGGGAGTTGAGTTCATTGATGTTGAGAGATACTTGGAAGCAATGATTCATGTTATTTTTGTTGTTAAAAGTAGAATTACATTTGTGTGCTTTTCTTCTTTTGTGTTTGTTTTGAGAAGATTAATTTTTTGCTTTTTTCGGGGCTGTAGTTTTCTTGTGTTGGAGTTTTTCTTCTAGCCTCTAAAAGGCTGGGGAGTTTACATGTCCCCTGGTCTCTGCAGGGGGTGGGGGCAGTTAAGCCTGGGATTGGCTTGGGGATTGGGAAATCACTGTGATCTTGAGTGTGATAGAACTCCTGGGAGTCTGGCTGTCTCTGTGCATGAGTGAGTGTGCATGGACCACAAAATCTACCTCTAGGCCCGTGTTAGGAGGCCTAATTTTTCAATATGAAGTATAAGGATACTGGAAAGTCCCATTTCTCATTTCTCATCTAAGCACAGGATAAGCTTTAGGGACATAGAGATTTTTAAAAAATGCCTTTGTGATATTAATATTTTTGTAATACAAGATGCAGATACAGCAGATAGATGTTGTGATTGTGAGGGATTTTCTCTTGTTTATTTGTTTGTTTGTTTTGGTTTTGTCTCCCACCTATCTTCTGCCATGGCTGGATTCATCATAATTTTATGGTCACATGAAAATCTACATGCTAAGTGTCTATAACTTTTAGAACTATGTCTTTGAATGAACTAACTCCATGATTCTAAATCTAAGAGATCTGATGAGAATAACTTGTTCTAAAGGAATTCAGATTTCAAAAGAAGGAAAGGAAAAGCTGAAAGATGTCTCCCAGTCTTTCTTTCAATCCTATGAATGTAACTAAATTACCCTCTAATAGGTGAACTTGTTAGCATGGGGATATATGATAAAGTGTCTCTCTAACAGGGATCTCTCCCCTAAAGGAACACAGGCATAGACACAGAGTGCTCTCTAAGCACTCTTAATCTGCATGTTTGGATGAATTAATATTCTGTAAGTACAGTGATATTTCAAAAAGCACCAAAGGTCAAAAAACCAGAGGAAAACGATTGTGTTCCTTAGACCTGAAGTTATGAGTAGTTGTGAACTGCCATGTAGTTTCTGGGGACCAAACCAAGTCCTCTGCAAGGACATCAAGCATTCTGAACCATAAGCTTCTCCAGGTCATATCCCCCAAACAAGGTTTTGACTGTTCAAGAGTTTCATATATTTATATCAAATATACCCTATTGCCATTCCACAAATCAATCTCCTATTATCTATACACTTTATTCTCTCAATTTTAGGCATTCATTACAAATAAACTATCCATAGTCCTCTAAGTGATGATTATTCCAACATGTATAGAGGACATCTACTGAATTATGCATAGCCTATTTGGACACATCCTTGTAGAAAACCATATTTTTCTCTTGTTCCTGTCATCTTCTATAGCTCTTGACTTAGGGATGGAAATTTATGAACCCCGTTCTTCATCCATGCTGGGAATCTTGGCTAGATTAATCTATCTGTATGTATTCTGTATGTAATAATAGCCACTGTGAGTTCATGTGTGCAGCAACACTGTCATGTCCACCAAGAAATAACTTACTGCAGATGTCTACTAACTATCATTATTGCATTCTTTTTCTTTTTAGCGCCTTTTCTGAGATGATCCCCCAGTCATGTGAAAAAGATAAGTGGAATAGCTACTATATTTAGATCTGTGTACTCAAGAGTCTCTTATTCTCTACAATTTAACTATTTGTGTGTCTCAGTAGTAATCATTATCTACTGTAAAGAAAGGATTCTGTGATGAAGATTAAGATATATACTACTATATGGAAATAAAGAAAAGCTCTTGTGGGCAATTTATTAATATGCCCATTTAGTAGAATAAAAAGTCTAATGCCAAGTATAATCTATCTATTTTTGAATTATTTCTTAGTGTGAACCATAGTGTTCTAAGAAATATTTCTTAGTGTGAACTCTTCTTTGATCTATTTCCTTTTCTCTTTAATACCTTCTAGAACCTGATAGTTAGTCTTTATTGCTGATGATACCCCACACATTGCCAGAAGAAAGGGACCATAGAGAAATCAAGCTGCTACCTACATGGAATTCTCACTGGCTAGCTTTATAGGGCTGTACAGTATTATCTACATTGCCAGAGGATAAAAATAATAGACTTACTCAGCTTTGAAACATCGGGCTCACACTAACAACCAGCTAGGTAAATGACTTACTAGTGTGAGAGTGACATGAATGTTACTTGCTGATTGCATTTAAGACCCACCCTTGAATAAAGAACTCACACATGGTACCATTAACTAGGCCAATAATCTATGGTTCACAGAGCCAGGGGCAAGGCGAGGGGTCAAGCTTCTCATGTATAATTTGCAAAAAGTGTTGTTGATTCTTAATTATTTGGAATCACCACTTAATATAAATGTAGCCCTGGTTTGATATGTATTATATGAAAACATTCTTTATACATTCTTGTCATCATACATGTGGCAAATGTTTGATTCTGGGACTTAAGATCCCCTGCTATTGCAAGTTCTTACAGTTTTCTAAGTAATTAACTAAGGTTAAGGGGCAGTTTCTTTTTCTTTTTTCTTTTCCTTTTCTTTCTTTTTTTTTTTTTTGTAATTTACATGAGGTTTATTGATAGGAACCAGTGCACTGAGAGTAAGGAACAGTTTCTGAACTGTGATTTTCAGTGTGCTATAAAGAATGATGGCTTCTCAATATAATGTTCTTCCTTGAATAGGCAACACCATGTTTAAAGACCAAATAAAGGAAGAGAGACAATCTTGTAGTTTCACCCTGTGACAAGAGCAGGTAGCATCATTTTTCATTGTGAATAACTAAATAAGCCCAACTTACACACTTACCTTATGCAGCTATCTGCAGAAGCAGCAGAACACTGGTACTCACTAGGACACAGTTCCTGCTTTCCACAAGCTATATCAATAACTGTAGCTTACAACTATCTTAATAACAGTACATTTTAATAATAACAGTTTATACAGACTTTGTGTCATTTACATATAACACACTGCTCCAGTTTTTTGTCTGCATTATTTAAATAAAATTTCATATCTTTTTTAGTCAAAACATGTGAAGTAACTTACTAAAATAGTCTCTGCATTGAGTATATTAGTAAATGCATTATTTTTTTTTCTACCTTAAATGTGGAATTATTTGACAGAGTGGTTACTGCTTTGTTGTTCTGTGCCTCTGTCTGCAGTGCATTTGTGATTAGATAGGGCAGTCCTGCAGAAATAAGTGGTTTGTGGAAGAGGAAGAACATATGCCCAGGCTAAGCCAACAGTGTAGGTAGGTTGTGAGGTGGGATTTCTCAGAGTTTATTCCCTGCAGCCTCTGTGCAGAGACTCCCAGAGAGGAGCTACCATGGATTCAGCCTGAAATGCTCAGTTAATCCATCTGGATGAGTGTGTTTGTTTTCCCAAACAGCTAAAGAGCTCTGAAAGGTAAAACCTGTCTTCCTGAAGTAGTGACTATTTCCCTAAGGTGACATCTGGAGCAGGCAGAGCAGATGTTGCCAGGTCGCCACAGCAGAACATGGGAGGACACATGGTCAGAAGAAATGGACCAGAATATGAGTCTATTGGAGTCTGGGGATCATAAACAGAGCACCACATAATGCATATCATCTCTCTGAGCACTGGCATCTCATGCTGTTTGTGGACAGCAAGAAAAATAAGTAAATAAAGAGAGAAAGCTTCACAAATCATTACCAATAGCCAAATAGGTACTGATTGAGATATAGTCAGACTTGTCAGTATACAGAGAGGATGAAGAACAAGATTTTAGCACAGATAGAAAACACAATCATTTGATCCATGTTTCTTCTTTCATAGATAAGAAGCTGGAGCTAATATTCCAGTGAATTGAGTTTGTATCTTGCTTATAGGTTACTGGAGAAGTAAGGCTAGTTGGTAACTTGGATTAAAAGGTAGAAAGAATCAGCAGGTCTATCATCTGAATGGTTCTGTAAAATCTGCTAGCTCAAATATTTTTCTATGGTGAAAGACCTCCGGAGAGGTCCTTTCCCTCAGGAGGAGACCCAAGCGTCCAATGACTGAGCCGAGTCCACTCGGATGCAATCAGCAAGAGGGTTTATTGGAAAACACAGGTACCTTCGGGCACACAGTCTCTTTGGAGGACTTGTGCGCCCAGCAGCTCCAGCATGGGGCTTTTATAGGGTTTGGGGAAGCAGAAGCGGGTGTACAGAAGCAGATGCATAGTTATGGGGATTGGTGGATTCAAACGAGGCACATAGACATGTTCACATATGATTGGCTATTTCACATGATGAGGTAATAGTACCTTATTAGCTACACACATTGGCAGGTTTGGGGCGTCCTGAATGTCGGGGGCTGGGGGCTTATCTCTTCCTGCCAGGTGGCCTGTGAGTCAGATCCTGTACTCCTGTTCTGTTCTGCATTCCTTTCCTTTTATGGTCTGTTAGTTCTAGTGGCAGGGCGGGGCTGCCTGGACTTGCTTTTCACAGTGTTTAGCCCTGCGTTTGTGAATTTTGAAACTTACTCTTTTAACTTCATATTTTTAAACCTTAAATCTGTATAATTTTCCTTTCAATGGGAAATAAAAAAGAATGGCCCTAAGTGTAGGACCCTTAAGCTCTTGAAATTGATCCTGGAAAGACCGTCCGATCTGCGACCAGAATGAAATAGATCCCTACTTGTTCCTATGCTGATCCACTGTTGTCAAATGAGAAGTGGGAGATGAAGAAATAAAGAGCAAGCATTCAGGACAAATAGCAGAACTAAACCAAACTTCAGAACTGAGGAAACAAGTCACCAAAATGCATTTCTCAGAATAAGAAAATTAACTGTTTCATTACCTGGCACACAAAGGCACTTTCTGGAAATGTAGCCCTGTGTTCATTGCCATACAAGGCCATAAAAGAAATTCATTTAAGTATAAGAAAGTACAGTGCATTGCTTATCATTTTCAGGGGGAATTTAAAAAAATCATTATTTAAAAATTTCATACTTAACAATGAAGTCTCCTTGAACATCTAGCATGCACTGATTTATAGATATGTCATTCAAAATTTGAAAGCACAGAAAGTGACAACAGTTATTCTATTTTACAAATGGGTAAATGGAGGTTCAACTGTTTTTTTTTTCCATGCCTCACAATAAGAAATAGTAGAATTTGGGATTAAGTAAATCATTTAGGATGTCTGAATATTATCTTGTTCTCCCCAAAACTCCTAGCATCTGAAAAGAAAACATTTCCATCCTAATCAATTCTCTGCTCTACAATGGGTGTAACAGTTTGTGACACCTCAGGGAAAACACAGCATTTCTACCTGTTTTCTCCTCTGGTCACACCTAGGGGAAAACATAGCATTTCTGCCTGTTTTCTCCTCAGATGCTTTTGACTTTGGAAACAATGCCTCTCTATTGGTAGCAGTCATCCCCTCTGAATTGCAAATGAAGTGCTAGCTCAAGTCTATTCCCACCCACTGTGCTACCCCTGAGCTAGCCCCTAAGTCTGTCCTCAGTGCTAAGTTTCACAGTCAGTATTGCTCTTTCCTCACTTTCAGGCCAAATCTGAGGAGCAACTATATTGATTCTTTGTTTGGATCCACATGTGGATGTTCTCATGTTAGCTGAAAGTATTTGAATGGTGCTAGAAATTAGAATTCTTTTTATTTGAGATGTACCACATTCCTATATATATAGATTCATACTGATTTCTTGTTTACTCTACTTCCCCTCACACAGAACTATTAGAAACATTATTAATTGTAAAGATTAATCAATGCCTCACAATCTGGCAACATTATACTGTATATGATACAATGTTTTGAAGAAATTTAAATTATTCCATTGAATAAATCTAGAAGGTATCTAATTCGTGTGTGTGTGCATTTGTGTGTGTGTGTGTGTGTGTGTGTGTGTGTGTGTGTGTCCCCATGTCCACATCACCATTTGACTGTTTTCCATCCAACATATATTATTGTAATCAGTAGAAAGATAGTCTGGAGCTAAGAGTGAACTAATTCTGAAATTAACTGAGTGAAAGCCCCATTATTAAGAACATAATATGTTCTTTTAAAAAGAAGTGCTTCATATACACAGGTTAACAAGAAAAATGGAGCCCACATGATGTCATGCAGAACAAAAGATAGCTTTGATAAAGGAGGTGGAACACCTAAAAGCAAAAAGCGTGGTTTGGAAAGGTGGTGTGACCCAGCATTATGCCATATTAGGAATGAACATCTATTTATACCTGAGTTATAGAGACACAGTCCAAAGAACAACTCCAGATTGCAATCATTGGAGGGAGCCTGAACACAGCAGGCTAAATCGCAAAAAGGAAACATCCCCTTTTTGATATTCTTTCCCTGAAGCTTCAGCTTCTTGCTAGTTTCCCATTGGTTGACTCTTTGCCAAAGCCAGTTGTCAAGGAAGCATAGAAATGTTAGCTTGCAGAATACAGTTGTACAGAGCAGGAAACAGAGAATGTGATAAGATAAAATAATAACTGAATAGCAGAGTTAGAAGCACAATTATGATCCATTCCATTATTGCATAGAAGACTGATTTGCTATCTCCAGATAAATGGTTCAACTTTGCTTAAACAATTTCATTGCATAACGACGCAAAATAATACTGCTCTTAAAATTTAATTCCTCTGTTTTCAGTTGACCCATTTTTTGTAGGTTACACTTTATGACTTTGTCATTTCTAGATGTCTTTATTTCATTAAAAATT